>NC_069500.1:398511444-398526444 GCF_027579735.1 Bombina bombina | reverse complement strand
CCCTTCATCAGCATAAGATGATGAAGGGGTTGTGAACCCCGAAAACGTTCCATTAAAGAACCCATTGAAAAGACCTGAGAGTGCATTTGACTGGATTATTTATATTGCTTATTTTTGCACCCAGGCGGTTGACACTTGGAGGGCTGAGCTGGAAATTGTTTGTGTGTGTATATATATATATATATATATATATATATATATATATATATATATACACACACACAGACACACATACATACATACATACATGTCACCAGCAATGCACTACAGCGAGCTAGCAGGTTAGAGGAGGATACACACATTTCTCTCTTGTCATTGGCTCACCAGATGTACTCATTTAACTCTCAGTAGTGCATTGCTGTTCTACAGTTGACTTTCACTATGTGTTTAATCTCCTTGCAGGGTTTAAACACAGTTATATAAAGGTAATAGTATATTAATAAAATACTATAACTTATTATTGCATTTTCTTTATGCACTTGTATATCTATTTACTAATAAAGCTAATAAAATAAGATAATTGACTCATTGTTAAAGTTATAAATCTCTTACTGACATAAGTGAGCAAAAAAGTTCCTAAAGCCAGAGAGAGAATGTGTTTAACTACATGTTTAGCCAACTTGAGAGTGGAATATATTAAGTGAATTGAAAACCTTGAAAAAGAAAATGTATGCTTACCTGATAAAGTTGTTTCTTTTTAGACACGATGAGGCCACGGATCATCATCCTTACTTGTGGGAATTCACCTTCTGGTCAGCAGGAGGAGGCAAAGAGCACCACAGCAGAGCTGTTAAATAGCTCCTCCCTTCCATCCCACTCCAGTCATTCGACCGAAGTTAGGAAGAGAAAGGAAAAGCCAAGGTGCAGAGGTGTCTGAAGTGTACAAAAATTAACAACCTGTCTTAAAATAACAGGGCGGGCCGTGGACTCATTGTGTCTAAAAAGAAACAAATTTATCAGGTAAGCATACATTTTCTTTTCTTTTTAAAGACACAATGAGTCCACAGATCATCATCCTTACTTGTGGGAAACAATACTAAAGCTAGAGTACACGGATGATAAGGGAGGGACAAGACAGGGAACCTAGACGGAAGGCACCACTGCTTGAAGAACCTTTCTCCCAAAAGTATAAAATTTGTAAAATTTAGAAAAAGTGTGAAGAGAAGACCAAGTTGCAACCTTGCAAATCTGTTTATTTTTGAATGCTCATGAGGAAGCAACAGCCCTAGTGGAATGAGCCATAACTCTTTCAGGAGGCTGCTGTCCAGCAGTCTCATATGCAAAGGGGATGATACTCTTCAACCAAAAGGAAAGAGGTAGCTGTAGCTTTCTGACCCTTACGTTTTCCAGAGAAAATTACAAACAGAGAAGAAGACTGACGAAAGTCTTCAGTTTCTTGTAAGTAAAACTTTAAAGCACGGACTACGTCCAAATTGTGCAGAAGACGTTCCTTCTGAGGAGGATTAGGACACAAGGAAGGAACAACAATCTCCTGATTAATGTTCCTGTCTGAAACAACCTTAGGAAGGTACCCTAGTTTAGTACGTAAAACTACCTTATCCGAATGGAAAATAAGGTAAGGCGAATTGTATTGCAACGCCGAAAGCTCAGACACTCTTTGAGCTGAAGAAATAGCAACAAGAAATAAAACTTTCCAAGATGACAACTTAATATCTAAGGAATGCATAGGCTCAAACGGAGCCCCTTGAAGAACTTTAAGAACTAAATTCAGACGCCATGGAGGAGTAACTGGTTTGAACACAGGCCTGATCCTAACCAAGGCCTGACAAAAAGATTCAACATCTGGGACATCTGCGTTTGTGTAACAAAATAGATAAGGCAGAGATCTGACCCTTTAGGGAACTTGTAGATAAACCCTTCTCCAAACCCTCTTGGAGAAAAGACAAAATTCTGGGAATCCTAACTCTACTCCATGAGTAGCCCTTGGATTCACACCAATAAAGATATTTACGCCATATCTTATGGTAAATCTTTCTAGTTACAGGCTTACACGCCTGAATTAAGCTCTCTATGACCGAATCAGAAAAACCCCGCTTGGATAGGCTTAAGCGTTTAATCTCCAAGCAGTCAGCTTCAGATAAATTAGATTTGGGTGAAGGAAGGGTCCTTGAATGAGAAGATCCTTCCTCAATGGAAGTCTCCAAGGTGGCAGGGATGACATGTTCACCAGATCGGCATACCAAATCCTGCGAGGCCACGCAGGAGCAATGAGGATCACTGATGCCTTCTCCTGTTTGATTCGAGCAATGACCCGAGAAAGAGGAGCAAACAGGTGAAAAAGATATGGTAGGCTGAAGGACCAAGGAACTGCCAGAGCATCTATCAGTTCCGCCTGGGGATCCCTGGATCTTGACCCGTATCTCGGGAGCTTGGCATTCTGACGAGATGCTATGAGATCCAACTCCGGCCGACCCCATTTGAGAATCAGGCTGGAGAATACTTCCGGATGGAGTTCCCACTCTCCCGGATGAAACGTCTGCCTGCTCAGAAAATCCGCCTCCCAGTTGTCCACCCCTGGAATGTGGATCACTGACAGATGGCAAGAATGGGCCTCCGCCCCACCAGATTAACTTTGCTACCTCGGTCATTGCTAAGGAACTCCTCGTTCCTCCCTGATGGTTGATGTAAACCACTGTCATTATGTTGTCCGACTGAAATCTGATGAACTGGGCCGAAGCCAACTGAGGCCAGGCCAGAAGAGCATTGAAGATCGCTCTTAGTTCCAGGATGTTTATCGGAAGAACAGACTTTGCTTGAGTCCATACTCTCTGAGCCTTTAGGGAGTCCCAGACCGCTCCCCATCCTAAAAGGCTGGCGTCTGTTCTCACAATTACCCAATAGGAAAAAAGGATATATGTGAGCGCCTAATGTGTAAAACACAAATGGCTAAAGATCTTTTAAATCCTCTTCCTAGGAGTTATTTAAAAAAATAATAATAACTGTTGTATTATAAGAAGCAGCAATATATTTGTCCCACATAAATAATGGTTAATAATTCATCACAGAAAACTGTTCAAAACAAATAATTATTTTATTTTTAAAAACTTATTTCAAAAAAAGTTTATTATTAAAAATATAACATAACTAAATTGTGTCTATCTAAATTGGTACCAATAAAAAATGTGTGTATATCTTATAAACAATAGTGGTATTTTTCCTATGTCACACTCAAAAGCTAAAAAAGGTTAAGAAACATTGTTTAAAGAACAAACGTTATGACATTTATCTCATATGAACATCAATATGTACAATGTTTCTAAATGATGTCAAAAACGATGTCTTATTTATTCATGAAAAAACTAAATTTATGCTTACCTGATAAATTACTTTCTTTTCCGATATGACGAGTCCACGAATTTCATCCTTACTTGTGGGATATTAACCTCTTGCTAACAGGAAGTGGCAAAGAGCACCACAGCAGAGCTGTATATATAGCCCTTCCCTTCCCCTCCACCTCCATTCATTTGGCCGAAGGTTATAGGAAGAGAAAAGGAAAGGCTAAAAAGGTGCAGAGAAAAACTGTCTTAAAAAGAACAGGGTGGACCGTGGACTCGTCAAAAGAAAGTAATTTATCAGGTAAGCATAAATGTAGTTTTCTTTTACAAAGATATGACGAGTCCACAGATTTCATCCTTACTTGTGGGAAACCAATGCCAAAGCAATAGGACACAGATGAAAAGGAGGGACAAGACAGGAACCTAAACGGAAGGCACCACTGCTTGAAGAACCTTTCTCCCAAAGATAGCCTGAGAAGAAGCAAAAGTATCAAATTTGGAAAATTTAGAAAAAGTGTGAAGGGACAACCAAGTCACAGCCTTACAAATCTGTTCAACAGATGCATCGTTTTTAAAAACCCATGTGGAAGCCACAGCCCTAGTAGAATGAGCCGTAATTCTTTCAGGAGGCAGCTGTCCAGCAGTCTCATATGCCAGGCGGATGATACTCCTCAGCCAAAAAGAAAGAGAGGTAGCCATAGCTTTCTGACCCCTACGCTTTCCGGAATAAACAATGAATAATGAAGATGATTGACGGAAATCCTTAGTTGCCTGTAAGTAAAACCTTAAGGCACGGACCACGTCCAAGTTATGTAACATACGCTCCTTCTTAGAAGAAGGATTAGGACACAAAGAAGGAACAACAATTTCCTGATTAATATTCTTATTCGAAACAACCTTAGGAAGAAAACCAGGTTTGGTACGTAAAACCACCTTATCAGAATGAAATATGAGATAAGGCGAATCACACTAACGCTGAAAGCTCAGAAACTCTTCGAGCAGAAGAAATAGCAACCAAAAACAAAACTTTCCAAGATAACAGTTTAATATCTATGGAATGCATAGGTTCAAACAGAACCCCTTGAAGAACTCGAAGAACTAAATTCAAACTCCAGGGAGGAGTAATAGGTCTAAATACAGGCTTAATCCTAGATAGAGCCTGACAAAAAGACTGAACATCTGGTACATTTGCCAAACGTTTGTGAAACAGAATTGACAAAGCTGAAATTTGTCCCTTTAAGGAACTCGCTGATAACCCTTTCTCCAATCCTTCTTGGAGAAAAGACAGAATCCTAGGAATCCTAACTTTACTCCATGAGTAACCCTTGGATTCACACCAATAAAGATATTTACGCCATATCTTATGATAGATTTTTCTAGTGACAGGCTTTCTAGCCTGTATCAAAGTATTGATAACTGAATCAGAGAATCCGCGCTTAGATAAAATCAAGTGTTCAATCTCCACGCAGTCAGCTGCAGAGAAATTAGATTTGGATGTTGGAAAGGACCTTGAATGAGAAGGTCCTGTCTCAATGGAAGTTTCCACGGTGGCAGAGAGGACATGTCCACTAGATCCGCATACCAAGTCCTGCGTGGCCACGCAGGCGCTATCAGGATCACTGAAGCTCTCTCCTGTTTGATTCGAGCAATCACGCGTGGGAGGAGAGGAAACGGCAGAAACACATAAGCTAGGCTGAACAACCAAGGCACTGCCAAGGCATCTATCAGTTCGGCCTGAGGATCCCTTGACCGGGATCCGTATCTTGGAAGCTTGGCATTCTGTCGGGATGCCATCAAATCCAATTCCGGTCTGCCCCATCTGAGAATCAATGAGGCAAATACCTCCGGGTAAAGTTCCCACTCCGCCGGATGAAAAGTCTGTCGACTTAGAAAATCTGCTTCCCAGTTCTCTACTCCTGGGATGTAGATCGCTGACAGATGACAAGAGTGGGCCTCCGCCCAACTGATTATCTTGGATACCTCTATCATCGCTAAGGAACTCCTTGTTCCCCCTTGATGATTGACATATGCCACAGTCGTGATGTTGTCCGACTGGAATCTGATGAATTTAGCCGAAGCCAAATGAGGCCATGCTTGAAGCGCATTGAATATTGCTCTCAGTTCCAGAATATTGATTGGAAGAAGAGACTCTACTTGAGTCCAAACACCCTGAGCCTTCAGGGAGTTCCAAACTGCACCCCAGCCCAGAAGGCTGGCATCTGTTGTCACTATTACCCACGAGGGTCTGCGGAAACAAAGTTCCTTGGGACAGATGATACGGCGACAACCACCAAAGAAGAGAGTTTCTGGTCTCTTAATCCAGATTTATCTGAGGAGATAAATCCACATAATTCCCATTCCACTGTCCGAGCATGCACAGTTGCAGTGGTCTGAGATGAAAGCGAGCAAACGGAACAATGCCCATTGCCGCTACCATTAATCAAATTACTTCCATACACTGAGCCACTGATGAAATGGACTGAAGTGCTCGGCAAGTATTAAGAATCTTTGATTTTCTGACCTCCGTCAAAAATATTTTCATGGCTACCGAGTCTATATGAGTTCCCAAGACAGGAACCCTTATCTGTGGGACAAGTGAACTATTCTCTATGTTCACCTTCCAGCCGTGAGTTCTCAGAAAAGACAACACTGTGTCCGTGTGAGATTTTTTCAGGTGATATGTTGACACCTGAATCAGAATGTCGTCCAGATAAGGCACCACCGCTATTCCTCGTGGTCTGAGAACCGCCAAAAGAGACCCTAGAACCTTTGTGAAGATTCTGGGTGCTGTGGCCAATCCGAAGGGAAGAGACACGAATTGATAATGTTTGTCCAGAAAGGCAAACCTTAGAAACTGATGATGATCCTTGTGGATAAGAATATGAAGGTATGCATCCTTCAAGTCCACGGTAGTCATATATTGACCCTCCTGGATCATTGGTAAAATTGTTCGTATTGTCTCCATCTTGAATGATGGAACTCTTAGAAATTTGTTTAGACACTTGAGATCTAAAATGGGTCTGAACGTTCCCTCCTTTTTGGGAACCACAAATAGGTTTGAGTAAAACCCCTGTCCCTGTTCCAATTTTGGAACTGGACAAATTACTCCCATAGTAGAAAGGTCTTTTACACAGCGTAAGAACGCCTCTCTTTTTATCTGGTTTGCAGATAACTTTGAAAGATGAAATCTCCCTCTTGGGAGAAAGTCCTTGAATTCCAATAGATAACCGTGGGTCACTATTTCTAGTGCCCAGGCATCCTAAACATCTCTTGCCCAAGCCTGAGCAAAGAAAGAGAGTCTGCCCCCGACTAGATCCAGTCCCGGATCGGGGGCCGCCCCTTCATGCTGCCCTAGGAGCAGAAGCAGGCTTTTTGGATTGTTTACCCTTATTCCAGTTCTGATTAGGTCTCCAGACTGACTTAGATTGGGTAAAATTCCCTTCCTGCTTTGAGGAAGAAGAAGAAGCGGGGGGTCCTCCTTTAAAGCTCCGAAAGGAACGAAAATTATTCTGTTTACCCCTCATTTTAACCGACTTATCCTGAGGTAGGGGCATGGCCTTTACCTCCAGTAATATCAGAAATGATTTCCTTCAATTCTGGCCCGAAAAGGGTCTTACCTTTAAAAGGGAATAGCTAAAAGCTTATGTTTTGATGACACATCAGCAGACCAAGATTTGAGCCACAATGCTCTACGTGCTAAAAAAGCAAATCCTGCATTTTTTTACGCTAATTTAGCAATTTGAAAAGCGGCATCAGTAATAAAAGAATTAGCTAGCTTGAGAGCCTTAATTCTATCTAAAATGTCATCTAATGGAGTCTCAACTTTAAGAGACTCTTCTAGTGCCTCAAACCAAAAAGCTGCTGCAGTAGTTACTGGAACAATGCAAGCCGTAGGTTGTAAAAGAAACCCCCGATTAACAAATAATTTCTTTAGTAGACTCTCTAATTTCTTATCCATAGGGTCTTTGAAAGCACAACTATCCCCAATGGGTATAGTAGAATTCTTAGTTAGGGTAGATATGGGAAACATTTTCTTAAAATTAGGAGAGGGAGAAAACGGTATACCTGGTCTATCCCATTCCTTTCTAATAATTTCCGAAATTCTCTTAGGAACCGGAAAAACATCAGTGTAAGTAGGTACTTGCAAATATTTATCCATTTTACACAATTTCTCTGGAGGAATCACAATAGGGTCACAATCATCCAGAGTCGCTAAAACCTCCCTAAGTAACAGGCGGAGGTGTTCAAGCTTAAATTTAAATGACATAGCATCCGAATCTGTGTGAGGTAAAACATTTCCTGAAACAGAAATTTCACCCTCAGACAGTAATTCCCTGACCCCCAACTCAGAGCACATTAATACCTGACCTACTGCGTTTACCCTTCAACACTGGTAACTTAGACAATACCTCTGTAAGGGTAGTTGACATAACTGCAGCCATCTCCTGCAGAGTAAAGGAATTAGACGCACTAGAAGTACTAGGCGTCGCTTGTGTGGGCGTTAAAGGTTGTGACACTTGGGGAGAATTGGATAGCATATCCTGATTCTCTTCAGACTGAGAATCATCCTTAGGCACACTTACTTTATATAAAATATGCTTTTTACATTGTAAAGCCCTTTCAGTACAAAAGTTACACAATGTAAGAAGGGGTTGCACAATAGCTTCTAAACACATAGAACAATGAGAAACCTCAATGTCAGACATGTTGAACAGACTAGTAATACCACAAAAGTTGTTTAAACACTTATTTATAACATAAAATAAACATTAGAAAAAACATGTACTGTGCCTTTAAGAAAAGAAAAAAGTGAACAATTTTTCCAAAATGCACAAAAAATGTTAAATTATACCCAAATTTAACTTAAATATCGTTGGTTAATCCAAAAATTACTGCACCCAGAAGAAAAGGCAGAAATAAGGCTTTAAAAGTACTTATATCAACATCTAGTCAAAAGATAGATAAAAATACCCTCTACACCTTGCCACAGCTCTGCTGTGGCGCCTACCTGCCCCCAGGGTACTTTGAATCAAGTTTCCAACCCTTCAGACCAGCTACACAGTCCAGGAGCCACCGAGTTACTGTTTGCTGCTGCTAAGCCTGAAGAAAATGCGCCAAAATAGGCTCCACCCCTTAAGGTCAAAAGTTGGAGTAGGCCCAAACACCGCATGGGAATGCAGTTTTGCACTAAAGTAGAAATACACACACAATACAACCCTCAAGCATAAAAACAATAAGTTTTAAGTGCCAAAAATAAAAAACATAAAACATCGTTTTTAACATTGTCTCCCATGTCACATAATGCCCAAATATCAACTAATGATAAATAATATAGGGACTTCAGTAATACCCCTCTCATTAAAATAGGTTTTACTGCTTACCCCATCCCCATACAGGGAAATAATGCCAGCCAGTTCTGATACACCAAGTCTCCTCAGAAAAAAAGGCTGCACATACCTTAATGCTGCTTGTAGCATGAAACCGGTCTCCACACTGAAGATGTCTCATGGTTACCTTCAGAAGTCTTGTGGGAACCAGCATGGATCTTAGTTACAAATGCTAAGATCATCAAACCTCAGGGCAGACATCTTCTTCCATATCCCCCTGAGGAAAATTGTATGCACCGGTACCATTGAAAATAAAAAACTTCTTGATTGAAAAAACTAAAACTAACACCTCACTTTACCATGTCTTCCTAGTATAACACAGGCAAAGAGAATGACTGGAGGTGGAGGGAGGGGCTATATATATACAGCTCTGCTGTGGTGCTCTTTGCCACTTCCTGTTAGCAGGAGGTTAATATCCCACAAGTAAGGATGAAATCCGTGGACGCGTCATATCTTTGTAAAAGAAATTTTAGTTGCATGAAACATAGATCTAACAAAGAAGTCCTTAGTATTAGACCACCAACAATGTTTTTGTTAATATTCAGATATAGAGTCTAGAACACGTCTGTTCTGTGAATAGCCAAAGTTTTTGGCAGCATACTTAAGATGCTGTTTGTAGTATACCTGAGTCTCCGGTTCACATTTCTTTTCTTTGTAGCTTACCAGTGTATAACTTGTTGTCCCAAAGATACCTTGTTATCCGGTATATTCCAAAAGATCCTTATACTTTAGAAGTAAGATTATTTTCCTAGTGCAGCGTTCCTCGTGTGCCGCAAAGATGCCAAACTGACCTGTGTCTATTCCCAGACACACCCACACATGCCGGATGACGTCCGAACTTCCTGTGATTTCTTTGCAAATAATCCGTTTAGCGGCAACGCGTTTCAGCTCAGAGGAGCATTTGTCAAGCCATACGGATTCACTTGTTATTCATCCTTAAATACCCTCCTGATAATAATTGGAGGTATTATATCGTCAACAGCTGCAAATTGTCTTATTCTGATATTCAAAAGGCAATAAGATTTGGGTCTTTAGTACAGCATGCTCGTGCGATATGTAATAGTTTTTCTCATATGCACTTTAATAAAATGTGGCTAAAACACTGCTCTCTCCTCACAATTACCCAGGAAGGTCTGCGAAAGCATGTCCCCTGGGATAGATGTTCCAGAGACAACCACCATTGAAGAGAGTCCCTTGTCTCCTGTTCAAGGGTTATTCGAGGAGACAAATCTGCATAATCTCCATTCCACTGCCTGAGCATGTTTAACTGCAGAGGTCTGAGGTGAAACCAAGCTAACGGTATGATGTCCATTGCCGCCACCATCAGTCCAATTGCTTCCATGCACTGAGCCACTGACGGCCGAGAATTGGACTGAAGGGCTCGACAGGTTTCTAGAATCTTTGATTTTCTGACTTCTGTCAGAAAAATCCTCACAGATATAGAATCGATTAGAGTTCCCAAGAAAGTTACCCTTGTCTTCGGAATTAAGGAACTCTTTCCCAGATTTACCTTCCACCCATGAGTTCTTAGAAAGGATAGCACAATGTTGGTATGGGACCTTGCTTGTTGACAAGATGGCGTCTGGATTAGAATATCGTCCAGATAAGGCGCCACCGCAATGCCCCGCGGTCTTAGAACCGCCAGCAGAGACCTCAGAACATTTGAGAAAATTCTGGGTGCCGTGGCCAGACCGAAAGGAAGAGCCACAAACTGAAAGTGTTTGTCCAGAAAGGCAAACCTTAGGAACTTGTGATGATCTCTGTGGATAGGAGAATGAAGATATGCATCCTTTAAATCCACCGTCATCATAAATTGACCCTCCTGGATCAATGGAATGGTACGAATAGTTTCCATCTTGAATGATGGGACTCTGAGAAACTTGTTTAGACCCTTGAGGTCTAGGATAGGTCTGAAAGTTGATACGTCCGCAGACCAAGGATTTAACCATAAGGCAGATAATAAGGCATAATTTGCAGAGAAGCATCCGTAATAAAAGCATTGGCTAACTTCAGAGCTTTAATCCTATCTTGGATCTCCTCTAAAAAAGTCTCCGTCTTAAGAGACTCGGACAGAGCATCAAACCAATAAGCTGCCGCACTAGTGACAGTAGCAATGCATGCAGCCGGCTGCAATAGCAGACCTTGTTGAACATAAATCTTCTTAAGTAGACCTTCCAACTTCTTGTCCATGGGGTCTTTAAAAGCACAACTATCCTCAATAGGAATAGTAGTTCGCTTGGCTAAGGTAGAAATAGCCCCTTCCACCTTAGGGACCGTCTGCCAAGTTTCCCTGACAGCGTCGGCTATAGGGAACATCTTCTTGAAAATGGGGGACGGAGAGAAGGGAATACCTTGTCTCTCCCATTCCTTGGAAACACTCTCCGAAGCTCGCTTTGGCACCGGAAAAACGTCTGAGTAAGAGGGAACTTCAAAATATCTATCCAATTTACTCTACTTCGCAGGAGCGACCACACCTGTAGAATTACAGTCGTCTAAGGTGACCAAAACCTCCCTGAGTAACAGATGGAGTAGTTTAAACCTGAAAAATACAACCTCTGAATCTATCAAAGGTAATGAACTTTCAGAGCCTGAAATATTGCCTTTTGATAGAACCTCAATACCTTCCATCTCAGCTCCCTGAGAGGGTACCTCCGAGATTGCCACCATAGCATCAGAAACCTCACTGACAAGATGGTTTTCTTTCCTTTTACACTTGCCTTGAAGCATAGGAAAAGCAGACAACGCATCAGAAATTGTAGAAGACATAATTGCAGCTATGTCTTTTAAGGTAACTCCAGCAGGCGCTGGAGCAGAAGTACAGGGCACTGTTTGTGCGGGCGTTAAAGATTGGGACGCTTGGGGAGAAAGCTGCGGCATACTCTGACTCTCATCATTAGACTCCTGAGAAGCATCCGCCTTAGAGAAATTTTGCTCATGAAAAATCTTGTCCCTATAACTTAAAGCCATCTCAATACATGAGGGACAGAAAGGGATTGGTAGTTCCACATTTGCATCCAAACACATGGAGCAAGTAACATTTTCTACGGCTCCTAAGTCCATACTGAACACAATAGGAAAAAACAATATCATTTGTTTTTTTAATTAAGACATTACTGTCTCTTTAAATTTAGCTAGAATTTTTTTTATCTACTATTTAGAAATTATGTGTTCAAGAAAAGACAAATTAATCAAATTATTCAATCTCCAAAAATTTGATAACAGAACAAAAAAAAACGTTACTGTGACTTTAAATTATAAAAGTTAACTTTTTTACTGTCATAGTTAAAAACGTATCCCAGAAGCAAAAAAGACAAAATTTCAAACACCCCTACACCTCAGCAACTCTGCTGAGGTGCCTACCTGCCAAAATGGACACACTTCCTTAATTTCTGAAGCAGGAACGATCAGGATGTTTATCAAAGCAAACACGCTATAACCGCATGCTTTTGCTAAGAAACCATGTGGTTGTAGTGTCACAAAGAGCCAACGTCTTTCTTGCAGGATATAGAAGCTACGGCTGAGAGTTGCGCAGATAATACTCTGAAAACACGCAAACCGCTAGCCCCACCCATCGTGGGCATCACTCAAACCTAACCCGTCTCTAAAATGAACCCGATAGGAAAAAAACACCACCAACAATAAAAACGAGCTCCCCAGCTCCAGTGCCTGTACTCATAGCTGTCCTCCATTACCCTCTATTAACCAGAGAGATAGGTGTCCTTACACAAGGATCTCTGCCTTATGTAACATGAAAACGGTTAAAGTGCCCACTTGCCTCTGAGAGATTATTGTATCCCAGAAAAAAAACAAAGTCAGCATTTACCTTTGTATTCTGCCCGACAGCAGGGCAGCTCAGCAGGTTTAGGAGGTCCTCTCCCTCCCATAGCCCTGTGGAAATCAAAAAGCCTGAGTTAACTTTGCTTAGGCTGTTAGGAGAAGGGGAGCATCAATGTATAGGAGGCGCAGTGAGAATTATGTCCCACCAGTTCCTATTGCTCTAAAGCCACCAAAAGCTCTACTGAAGAGACTGATATGGACTACGGCTACACCCTAGAACAAAGCAGCACTCTCTGGCACTACTTTAAAAATAATAAACACTTGATTGAAGAATCTTTTCTAACACCTCACTTTACCTCTTCCTATCACTAACGTAGGCAAAGAGAATGACTGGAGTGGGAGGGAAGGGAGGAGCTATTTAACAGCTTTGCTGTGGTGCTCTTTGCCTCCTCCTGCTGACCAGGAGGTGAATTCCCACAAGTAAGGATGATGATCCGTGGACTCATCGTGTCTTTAAAAATAAATTAGAATATATTACACTTACAAAAGTTTGTATGTTTGGAATGTCTGCATATTGTTTTAACCTGCCTTGCAACAAGTTGCTGTGATCACAGAGAAGAAAAGAAATCTAACTAAACAAAACAAGTTATTAATCATTCAAGCCAACTAGAACAAAACTAACAAAATGTAGGTTCTATAAAAACATAATTTATGTAAGAACTTACCTGATAAATTCATTTCTTTCATATTAGCAAGAGTCCATGGGATATACATTCCTACCAGGAGGGGCAAAGTTTCCCAAACCTCAAAATGCCTATAAATACACCCCTCACCACACCCACAATTCAGTTTAACGAATAGCCAAGAAGTGGGGTGATAAAAAAGTGCGAAAGCATATAAAATAAGGAATTGGAATAATTGTGCTTTATACAAAAAACAGAATTTATGTTTACCTGATAAATTACTTTCTCCAACGGTGTGTCCGGTCCACGGCGTCATCCTTACTTGTGGGATATTCTCTTCCCCAACAGGAAATGGCAAAGAGCCCAGCAAAGCTGGTCACATGATCCCTCCTAGGCTCCGCCTTCCCCAGTCATTCGACCGACGTAAAGGAGGAATATTTGCATAGGAGAAACCATATGATACCGTGGTGACTGTAGTTAAAGAAAATAAAATATCAGACCTGATTAAAAAACCAGGGCGGGCCGTGGACCGGACACACTGTTGGAGAAAGTAATTTATCAGGTAAACATAAATTCTGTTTTCTCCAACATAGGTGTGTCCGGTCCACGGCGTCATCCTTACTTGTGGGAACCAATACCAAAGCTTTAGGACACGGATGAAGGGAGGGAACAAATCAGGTCACCTAGATGGAAGGCACCACGGCTTGCAAAACCTTTCTCCCAAAAATAGCCTCAGAAGAAGCAAAAGTATCAAACTTGTAAAATTTAGTAAAAGTGTGCAGTGAAGACCAAGTCGCTGCCTTACATATCTGATCAACAGAAGCCTCGTTCTTGAAGGCCCATGTGGAAGCCACAGCCCTAGTGGAATGAGCTGTGATTCTTTCAGGAGGCTGCCGTCCGGCAGTCTCATAAGCCAATCTGATGATGCTTTTAATCCAAAAAGAGAGAGAGGTAGAAGTTGCTTTTTGACCTCTCCTTTTACCAGAATAAACAACAAACAAGGAAGATGTTTGTCTAAAATCCTTTGTAGCATCTAAATAGAATTTTAGAGCACGAACAACATCCAAATTGTGCAACAAACGTTCCTTCTTTGAAACTGGATTCGGACACAAAGAAGGCACGACTATCTCCTGGTTAATGTTTTTGTTAGAAACAACTTTCGGAAGAAAACCAGGTTTAGTACGTAAAACCACCTTATCTGCATGGAACACCAGATAAGGAGGAGAACACTGCAGAGCAGATAATTCTGAAACTCTTCTAGCAGAAGAAATTGCAACCAAAAACAAAACTTTCCAAGATAATAACTTAATATCAACGGAATGTAAGGGTTCAAACGGAACCCCCTGAAGAACTGAAAGAACTAAATTGAGACTCCAAGGAGGAGTCAAAGGTTTGTAAACAGGCTTGATTCTAACCAGAGCCTGAACAAAGGCTTGAACATCTGGCACAGCTGCCAGCTTTTTGTGAAGTAACACAGACAAGGCAGAAATCTGTCCCTTCAAGGAACTTGCAGATAATCCTTTCTCCAAACCTTCTTGAAGAAAGGATAGAATCTTAGGAATTTTTACCTTGTCCCAAGGGAATCCTTTAGATTCACACCAACAGATATATTTTTTCCATATTTTGTGGTAAATTTTTCTAGTTACAGGCTTTCTGGCCTGAACAAGAGTATCAATGACAGAATCTGAGAACCCTCGCTTTGATAAGATCAAGCGTTCAATCTCCAAGCAGTCAGTTGGAGTGAGACCAGATTCGGATGTTCGAACGGACCTTGAACAAGAAGGTCTCGTCTCAAAGGTAGCTTCCATGGTGGAGCCGATGACATATTCACCAGGTCTGCATACCAAGTCCTGCGAT
>NC_069500.1:398405857-398511357 GCF_027579735.1 Bombina bombina | reverse complement strand
ATCCTGGCTATCTTGAAACCAATTCTGTACCCTTCTGAAACAATGTTCTGAATCCAAAGATTGTGAACAGAATTGATCCAAATTTCTTTGAAAAAACGTAACCTGCCCCCTACCAGCTGAGCTGGAATGAGGGCCGCACCTTCATGTGGACTTAGAAGCAGGCTTTGCCTTTCTAGAAGGCTTGGATTTATTCCAGACTGGAGATGGTTTCCAAACTGAAACTGCTCCTGAGGATGAAGGATCAGGCTTTTGTTCTTTGTTGAAACGAAAGGAACGAAAAACAGAATTTATGTTTACCTGATAAATTACTTTCTCCAACGGTGTGTCCGGTCCACGGCGTCATCCTTACTTGTGGGATATTCTCTTCCCCAACAGGAAATGGCAAAGAGCCCAGCAAAGCTGGTCACATGATCCCTCCTAGGCTCCGCCTACCCCAGTCATTCGACCGACGTAAAGGAGGAATATTTGCATAGGAGAAACCATATGTTACCGTGGTGACTGTAGTTAAAGAAAATAAATTATCAGACCTGATTAAAAAAACCAGGGTGGGCCGTGGACCGGACACACCGTTGGAGAAAGTAATTTATCAGGTAAACATAAATTCTGTTTTCTCCAACATAGGTGTGTCCGGTCCACGGCGTCATCCTTACTTGTGGGAACCAATACCAAAGCTTTAGGACACGGATGAAGGGAGGGAGCAAATCAGGTCACCTAAATGGAAGGCACCACGGTTTGCAAAACCTTTCTCCCAAAAATAGCCTCAGAAGAAGCAAAAGTATCAAATTTGTAAAATTTAGAAAAAGTGTGCAGTGAAGACCAAGTCGCTGCCTTACATATCTGATCAACAGAAGCCTCGTTCTTGAAGGCCCATGTGGAAGCCACAGCCCTAGTGGAGTGAGCTGTGATTCTTTCAGGAGGCTGCCGTCCGGCAGTCTCATAAGCCAATCGGATAATGCTTTTAATCCAGAAGGAGAGAGAGGTAGAAGTTGCTTTTTGACCTCTCCATTTACCAGAATAAACAACAAACAAAGACAAAGTTTGTCTGAAATCCTTAGTAGCTGCTAAGTAAAATTTGAGAGCACGAACTACATCCAAGTTGTGCAACAAACGTTCCTTCTTTGAAACTGGATTAGGACACAAAGAAGGCACAACTATCTCCTGGTTAATGTTTTTGTTAGAAACAACTTTTGGAAGAAAACCAGGTTTAGTACGCAAAACCACCTTATCTGCATGGAACACCAGATAAGGAGAAGAACACTGCAGAGCAGATAATTCTGAAACTCTTCTAGCAGAAGAAATTGCAACCAAAAACAAAACTTTCCAAGATAATAACTTAATATCAACGGAATGTAAGGGTTCAAACGGAACCCCCTGAAGAACTGAAAGAACTAGGTTGAGACTCCAAGGAGGAGTCAAAATTTTGTAAACAGGCTTGATTCTAACCAGAGCCTGAACAAAGGCTAGAACATCTGGCACAGCTGCCAGCTTTTTGTGAAGTAACACAGACAAGGCAGAAATCTGTCCCATCAAGGAACTTGCAGATAATCCTTTTCCCAATCCTTCTCGAAGGAAGGATAGACTCTTAGGAATCTTAACCTTGTCCCAAGGGAATCCTGCAGATTCACACCAACAGATATACCAAATTATGTGGTAATTTTCTGGTTACAGGCTTTCAGGCCTGAACAAGAGTATTAATAACAGAATCTGAGAACCCTCGCTTTGATAAGATCAAGCGTTCAATCTCCAAGCAGTCAGCTGGAGTGGGTCGAACGGACCTAGAACAAGAAGGTCTCGTCTCAAAGGTAGCTTCCATGGTGGAGCCGATGACATATTCACCAGATCTGTATACCAAGTCCTGCGTGGCCACGCAGGAGCTATCAAAATCACCGACGCCCTCTCCTGATTGATCCTGGCTACCAGCCTGGGGATGAGAGGAAACGGCGGGAACACATAAGCTAGTTTGAAGGTCCAAGGTGCTACTAGTGCATCCACTAGAGCCGCCTTGGGATCCCTGGATCTGTACCCGTAGTAAGGAACTCTGAAGTTCTGACGAGAGGCCATCAGATCCATGTCTGGAATGCCCCACGGTTGAGTGACTTGGGCAAAGATTTCCGGATGGAGTTCCCACTCCCCCGGATGCAATGTCTGACGACTCAGAAAATCCGCTTCCCAATTTCCCACTCCTGGGATGTGGATAGCAGACAGGTGGCAGGAGTGAGACTCCGCCCATAGAATGATTTTGGTCACTTCGTCCATCGCTAGGGAACTCCTTGTTCCCCCCTGATGGTTGATGTATGAACTTGGCCCTCGCTAGCTGAGGCCAAGCTTTGAGAGCATCGAATATCGCTCTCAGTTCCAGAATATTTATCGGTAGAAGAGATTCTACCCGAGACCAAAGACCCTGAGCTTTCAGGGATCCCCAGACCGCGCCCCAGCCCATCAGACTGGCGACGGTCGTGACAATGACCCACTCTGGTCTGCGGAAGGTCATCCCTTGTGACAGGTTGTCCAGGGACAGCCACCAACGGAATGAGTCTCTGGTCCTCTGATTTACTTGTATCTTCGGAGATAAGTCTGAATAGTCCCCATTCCACTGACTGAGCAGGAACAGTTGTAATGGTCTTAGATGAATGCGCACAAAAGGAACTATGTCCATTGCCGCTACCATCAAACCTATCACTTCCATGCACTGCGCTATGGAAGGAAGAGGAACGGAATGAAGTATCCGACAAGAGTCTAGAAGTTTTGTTTTTCTGGCTTCTGTCAGAAAAACCCTCATTTCTAAGGAGTCTATTATAGTTCCCAAGAAGGGAACCCTCGTTGACGGAGATAGAGAACTCTTTTCCACGTTCACTTTCCATCCGTGAGATCTGAGAAAGGCCAGGACAATGTCCGTGTGAGCCTTTACTTGAGGAAGGGACGACGCACGAATCAGAATGTCGTCCAAGTAAGGTACTACAGCAATGCCCCTTGGTCTTAGCACCGCCAGAAGGGACCCTAGTACCTATGAGAAAATCCTAGGAGCAGTGGCTAATCCGAAAGAAAACGCCACGAACTGGAAATGCTTGTCCAGGAATTCAAACCTTAGGAACCGATGATGTTCCTTGTGGATAGGAATATGTAGATACGCATCCTTGAAATCCACCTTGGTCATGAATTGACCTTCCTGGATGGAAGGAAGAAGTGTTCGAATGGTTTCCATCTTGAACGATGGAACCTTGAGAAACTTGTTCAAGATCTTGAGATCTAAGATTGGTCTGAACGTTCCCTCTTTTTTGGGAACTATGAACAGATTGAAGTAGAACCCCATCCCTTGTTCTCCTAATGGAACAGGATGAATCACTCCCATTTTTAGCAGGTCTTCTACCCAATGTAAGAATGCCTGTCTTCTTATGTGGTCTGAAGACAACTGAGACCTGTGGAACCTCCCCCTTGGAGGAAGCCCCTTGAACTCCAGAGAATAACCTTGGGAGACTATTTCTAGCGCCCAAGGGTCCAGAACATCTCTTGCCCCAGCTTGAGCGAAGAGAGAGCGTCTGCCCCCCACCAGATCCGGTCCCGGATCGGGGGCCCGCATTTCATGCTGTCTTGGTAGCAGTGGCAGATTTCCTGGCCTGCTTTCCTTTGTTCCAGCCTTGCATAGGTCTCCAGGCTGGATTGGCTTGATAAGTATTACCTTCCTGCTTAGAGGACGTAGCCCTTGGGGCTGATCCGTTTCTGCGAAAGGGACGAAACTTAGGTTTATTTTTGGTCTTGAAAAGACCTATCCTGAGGAAGGGCGTGGCCCTTGCCCCAGTGATATCAGAGATAATCTCTTTCAAGTCAGGGCCAAAGAGTGTTTTCCCCTTGAAAGGAATGTCAAGCAATTTGTTCTTGGAAGACGCATCCGCTGCCCAAGATTTTAACCAAAGCGCTCTGCGCCACAATAGCAAACCCAGAATTTTTTCTCCGCTAACCTAGCCAATTGCAAGGTGGCGTCTAGGGTGAAAGAATTAGCCAATTTAAGAGCACGAATTCTGTCCATAATCTCCTCATAAGAAGAAGAATTACTAATAATCGCCTTTCCTAGCTCAAACTAGAAACACGCGGCTGCAGTGACAGGGACAATGCATGCAATTGGTTGTAGAAGGGAACCTTGCTGAACAAACATCTTTAGCAGACCTTCTAATTTTTTATCCATAGGATCTTGGAAAGCACAACTATCTTCTATGGGTATAGTGGCGCGCTTGTGTAGAGTAGAAACCGCCCCCTCGACCTTGGGGACTGTCTGCCATCAGTCCTTTCTGGTGTCGACTATAGGAAAACAATTTTATAAATATGGGGGGAGGTACTAAAGGTATACCGGGCCTGTCCCATTCTGTACTAACAATGTACGCCACCCGCTTGGATATAGGAAAAGCTTCGGGGGGCCCCGGGGCCTCTAAGAACTTTTCCATTTTACATAGTGGTTCTGGAATGACCAGATAATCACAATCATCCAAATTGGATAACACCTCCTTAAGCAGAGCGCGGAGATGTTCCAACTTAAATTTAAAAGCAATCACATCAGGTTCAGCTTGTTGAGAAATGTTTCCTGAATCTGAAATTTCTCCCTCAGACAAAACCTCCCTGGCCCCCTCAGACTGGTGTAGGGGCCCTTCAGAAACCATATCATCAGCGTTCTCATGCTCTACAGAATTTTCTAAAACAGAGCAGTCGCGCTTTCACTGATAAGTGGGCATATTGGCTAAAATGTTTTTGATAGAATTATCCATTACAGCCGTTAAATGTTGCATAGTAAGGAGTATTGGCGCACTAGATGTACTAGGGGCCTCCTGTATGGGCAAGACTGGTGTAGACGAAGGAGGGGATGATGCAGTACCATGCTTACTCCCCTCACTTGAGGAATCATCTTGGGCATCATTTTTACTAAATTTTTTTATGACATAAAATACATATAGTTAAATGAGAATGAACCTTGGTTTCCCCACAGTCAGAACACAATCTATCTGGTAGTTCAGACATGTTAAACAGGCATAAACTTGATACCAAAGCACAAAAAACGTTTTAAAATAAACCGTTACTGTCACTTTAAATTTTAAACTAAACACACTTTATTACTGCAATTGCGAAAAAGTATGAAGGAATTGTTCAAAATTCACCAAAATTTCACCACAGTGTCTTAAAGCCTTAAAAGTATTGCACACCAAATTTGGAAGCTTTAACCCTTAAAATAACGGAACCGGAGCCGTTTTTATATTTAACCCCTTTACAGTCCCTGGAATCTGCTTTGCTGAGACCCAACCAAGCCCAAAGGGGAATACGATACCAAATGATGCCTTCAGAAAGACCTTTCTATGTATCAGAGCTCCACACACATGCAGCTGCATGCCATGCTGTCCTCAAAAACAAGTGCGCCATACCGGCGCGAAAATGAGACTCTGCCTATGCTTTGGGAAAGCCCCTAAAGAATAAGGTGTCTAAAACAGTGCCTGCCGATATTATTATATCAAAATACCCAGATAAAATGATTCCTCAAGGCTAAATATGTGTTAATAATCAATCGATTTAGCCCAGAAAAAGTCTACAGTTTAAATAAGCCCTGTGAAGCCCTTATTTACAATCGTAATAAACATGGCTTACCGGATCCCATAGGGAAAATGACAGCTTCCAGCATTACATCGTCTTGTTAGAATGTGTCATACCTCAAGCAGCAAGGGACTGCAAACTGTTCCCCCAACTGAAGTTAATTGCTCTCAACAGTCCTGTGTGGAACAGCCATGGATTTTAGTTACGGTTGCTAAAATCATTTTCCTCATACAAACAGAATTCTTCATCTCTTTTCTGTTTCTGAGTAAATAGTACGTACCAGCACTATTTGAAAATAACAAACTCTTGATTGAATAATGAAAAACTACAGTTAAACACTAAAAAACTCTAAGCCATCTCCGTGGAGATGTTGCCTGTACAACGGCAAAGAGAATGACTGGGGTAGGCGGAGCCTAGGAGGGATCATGTGACCAGCTTTGCTGGGCTCTTTGCCATTTCCTGTTGGGGAAGAGAATATCCCACAAGTAAGGATGACGCCGTGGACCGGACACACCTATGTTGGAGAAACGATTATTAGCCCTGTTTTTACCCTTAGATTTTTTATCCTGTGGTAAAAAAGTTCCTTTCCCACCAGTAACAGTTGAGATAATGGAATCCAACTGAGAACCAAATAATTTGTTACCCTGGAAAGAAATGGAAAGTAGAGTTGATTTAGAAGCCATATCAGCATTCCAAGTTTTAAGCCATAAAGCTCTTCTAGCTAAAATAGCTAGAGACATAAACCTGACATCAACTCTGATAATATCAAAAATGGCATCACAGATAAAATTATTAGCATGCTGAAGAAGAATAATAATATTATGAGAATCATGATCTGTTACTTGTTGTGCTAAAGTCTCCAACCAAAAAGTTGAAGCTGCAGCAACATCAGCCAAAGATATAGCAGGTCTAAGAAGATTACCTGAACACAGATAAGCTTTTCTTAGAAAGGATTCAATTTTCCTATCTAAAGGATCTTTAAACGAAGTACCATCTGACGTAGGAATAGTAGTACGTTTAGCAAGGGTAGAAATAGCCCCATCGACTTTAGGGATTTTGTCCCAAAATTCTAATCTGTCAGACGGCACAGGATATAATTGCTTAAAACGTTTAGAAGGAGTAAATGAATTACCCAATTTATCCCATTCTCTGGAAATTACTTCAGAAATAGCATTAGGAACAGGAAAAACTTCTGGAATAACCACAGGAGATTTAAATACCTTATCTAAACGTTTAGAATTAGTATCAAGAGGACCAGAATCCTCTATTTCTAAAGCAATTAGTACTTCTTTAAGTAAAGAACGAATAAATTCCATTTTAAATAAATATGAAGATTTATCAGCATCAATCTCTGAGACAGAATCCTCTGAACCAGAAGAGTCATCAGAATCAGAATGATGATGTTCATTTAAAAATTCATCTGTAGAGAGAGAAGTTCCATTCTGCACCTTAGATGTTGAGGGAACTGCAACAGGCAATGGTACATTACTAAAGGAAATATTATCTGCTTTAACAAGTTTGTCATGACAATTAATACAAACAACAGCCGGAGGAATAGCTACCAAAAGTTTACAGCAGATACACTTAGCTTTGGTAGTTCCAGCACTAGACAGCGATTTTCCTGAAGTATCTTCAGACTCAGATGCAACGTGAGACATCTTGCAATATGTAAGAGAAAAAACAACATATAAAGCAAAATTGATCAAATTCCTTAAATGACAGTTTCAGGAATGGGAAAAAATGCCAATAAACAAGCTTCTAGTAACCAGAAGCAAAGAAAAAATGAGACTGAAATAATGTGGAGACAAAAGCGACGCCCATATTTTTTGGCGCCAAATAATACGCCCACATTGTTTGGTGCCTAAATGCTTTTTGGCGCCAAAAATGACGCCACATCCGGAACGCCGACATTTTTGGCGCAAAAGGACGTCAAAAAATGACGCAACTTCCGGCGACACGTATGACGCCGGAAACAGAAAAGATTTTTTGCGCCAAAAAAGTCTGCGCCAAGAATGACGCAATAAAATGAAGCATTTTCGGCCCCCGCGAGCCTAACAGCCCACAGGGAAAAAAAGTCAAATTTTTAAGGTAAGAAAAAATGATTGATTCAAATGCATTATCCCAAATATAAAACTGACTGTCTGAAAATAAGGAATGTTGAACATTCTGAGTCAAGGCAAATAAATGTTTGAATACATATATTTAGAACTTTATAAAGTGCCCAACCATAGCTTAGAGTGTCACAGAAAATAAGATTTACTTACCCCAGGACACTCATCTACATGTTTGTAGAAAGCCAAACCAGTACTGAAACGAAAATCAGCAGAGGTAATGGTATATAAATAAGAGTATATCGTCGATCTGAAAAGGGAGGTAAGAGATGAATCTCTACGATCGATAACAGAGAACCTATGAAATAGACCCCGTAGAAGGAGATCACTGCATTCAAATAGGCAATACTCTCCTCACATCCCTCTGACATTCACTGCACGCTGAGAGGAAAACCGGGCTCCAACTTGCTGCGGAGCGCATATCAACGTAGAATCTAGCACAAACTTACTTCACCACCTCCATAGGAGGCAAAGTTTGTAAAACTGAATTGTGGGTGTGGTGAGGGGTGTATTTATAGGCATTTTGAGGTTTGGGAAACTTTGCCCCTCCTGGTAGGAATGTATATCCCATACGTCACTAGCTCATGGACTCTTGCTAATTACATGAAAGAAATATGTACACACTTGTGAATGTGGCTCTTACATCTTGTTCTTTTACATTTGAACTAAGTACTTTAAATTCAATTATCATTCAAGAGAAAGCTGTATATCTCTCTAAAACAAATATCCATATTACAAGTTCCTCACAAGTAAAACAAAATTGGAGCGTACCCTTGCTCTGGGAAAAAAAAAAATCCTTTTAACAATTTTTATAAGATGTTAACATAAAGGATTTATTTTACTAAGATTAGTGTCCTATTTGCCAATATATTGTTGAAATAAAAGTTCAAGATACCTGCTACTTTTTGGGGCTGATTGATGGAGACACTGATACCTGCCACTGTAACAGGCAAAGTGGTGACACCTCCAGATACAACTGCCGACACCACCGGAGGCTTTGTAAGAGTAACCTGCGCTGTTTGCCCTTGCTGAGCTTGGATCTGCCCCTGAGCTTGTAGCTAGAAAAACAAATGGTCATTTATCAGAGGAAAATATTTTTTTATAAATGAAACCGTGAATTTTCTTCCTTATGGTGAGCTTACCAGTCGAGCCACCTGTAGATTTGTCACTGTAGCGCCAGTAAGGACAGTCCCAGCACGGGAAGCTGTGACAGTCGCAAGCTGCTGGGTTTGCTGTGGCTGGACTTGCACTTGAGTAGTGGTGCCAGCCAGGGTACTAGCCTGGGCCACCTGCTGGGAAAGCTGAAGCTTTTGTTTTTGTAATTTCAGCAGTTGTTCCTATGGCCAAGAGAAAAACACAAGAGTAAAAGATTAGGCAGTATATTTACCAAAGCTTTATTGCAATTAAGTTATGATATCTGGAGAACTTCTATTATACAAAGAGGCTCAGACATACATATTTAAAGGGATATTAAAAAAAATGTTTCCCTCCTGATTTAGACAGAGCATACCATTTTTATACAATTTTCCAATTTACTCCTATTACAAAATTTGCTTCATTCTCGTGGTATCCTTTGTTGAAGGTGCAGCAATGCTCTACTGGGAGCTAGCTGACCACATCAGGTGAGCCAATGACAAGAAGCATACAGGTGCAGCCACCAATCACCAGCTAGCTCCCATTAGTGCATTGCTTCTACTGAGCTTACCTAGGTAGGTTTTTCAACAAAAAGTAAATTTATGCTTACCTGATAAATTAATTTCTTCTACGATACGAAGAGTCCACAGATTTCATACTTACTTGTGGGTTATTAACCTCCTGCTAACAGGAAGTGGCAAAGAGCACCACAGCAGAGCTGTATATATAGCTCCTCCCTTCGCTCCACCCCCAGTCATTCGACCGAAGGTTTAGGAAGAGAAAGTAAAAGCTAAAGGTGCAGAGGTGACTGAAGTTATAAAAAATAAAATCTAAATCTGTCTGAAAATATGACAGGGAGGGCCGTGGACTCGTATCGTAGAAGAAATTAATTTATCAGGTAAGCATAAATTTACTTTTCTTCTACAAGATACGACGAGTCCACGGATTTCATCCTTACTTGTGGGATACAATACCAAAGCTACAGGACACGGATGAAATGGGAGGGACAAGACAGAGACCTAAACGGAAGGCACCACTGCTTGAAGAACTTTTCTCCCAAAAACAGCCTCGGAAGAAGCAAAAGTATCAAATTTGTAAAATTTGGAAAAAGTATGAAGAGACGACCAAGTCGCAGCCTTGCAAATCTGTTCAACAGAAGCATCGTTTTTAAAAGTCCATGTGGAAGCCACAGCCCTAGTAGAATGAGCCGTAATTCTTTCAGGAGGCTGCTATCCAGCAGTCTCATATGCCAGGCGGATGATACTCCTCAGCCAAAAAGAAAGAGAGGTAGCCATAGCTTTCTGACCCCTACGCTTTCCAGAATAAACAATGAATAATCAAGATGATTGACGGAAAACATAATTTATGTAAGAACTTACCTGATAAATTCATTTCTTTCATATTAACAAGAGTCCATGAGCTAGTGACGTATGGGATATACATTCCTACCAGGAGGGGCAAAGTTTCCCAAACCTTAAAATGCCTATAAATACACCCCTCACCACACCCACAAATCAGTTTAACGAATAGCCAAGAAGTGGGGTGATAAGAAAAAAAGTGCGAAGCATATAAAATAAGGAATTGGAATAATTGTGCTTTATACAAAAAAATCATAACCACCACAAAAAAGGGTGGGCCTCATGGACTCTTGTTAATATGAAAGAAATGAATTTATCAGGTAAGTTCTTACATAAATTATGTTTTCTTTCATGTAATTAACAAGAGTCCATGAGCTAGTGACGTATGGGATAATGACTACCCAAGATGTGGATCTTTCCACACAAGAGTCACTAGAGAGGGAGGGATAAAATAAAGACAGCCAATTCCTGCTGAAAATAATCCACACCCAAAATAAAGTTTTACGAAAAACATAAGCAGAAGATTCAAACTGAAACCGCTGCCTGAAGAACTTTTCTACCAAAAACTGCTTCAGAAGAAGAAAATACATCAAAATGGTAGAATTTAGTAAAAGTATGCAAAGAGGACCAAGTTGCTGCTTTGCAGATCTGGTCAACCGAAGCTTCATTCCTAAACGCCCAGGAAGTAGATACTGACCTAGTAGAATGAGCTGTAATTCTCTGAGGCGGAATTTTACCCGACTCAACATAGGCAAGATGAATTAAAGATTTCAACCAAGATGCCAAAGAAATGGCAGAAGCTTTCTGGCCTTTCCTAGAACCGGAAAAAATAACAAATAGACTAGAAGTCTTACGGAAAGATTTCGTAGCTTCAACATAATATTTCAAAGCTCTAACAACATCCAAAGAATGCAACGATTTCTCCTTAGAATTCTTAGGATTAGGACATAATGAAGGAACCACAATTTCTCTACTAATGTTGTTGGAATTCACAACTTTAGGTAAAAATTCAAAAGAAGTTCGCAACACCGCCTTATCCTGATGAAAAATCAGAAAAGGAGACTCACAAGAAAGAGCAGATAATTCAGAAACTCTTCTAGCAGAAGAGATGGCCAAAAGGAACAAAACTTTCCAAGAAAGTAATTTAATGTCCAATGAATGCATAGGTTCAAACGGAGGAGCTTGAAGAGCTCCCAGAACCAAATTCAAACTCCATGGAGGAGAAATTGACTTAATGACAGGTTTTATACGAACCAAAGCTTGTACAAAACAATGAATATCAGGAAGAATAGCAATCTTTCTGTGAAAAAGAACAGAAAGAGCGGAGATTTGTCCTTTCAAAGAACTTGCGGACAAACCCTTATCTAAACCATCCTGAAGAAACTGTAAAATTCTCGGTATTCTAAAAGAATGCCAAGAAAAATGATGAGAAAGACACCAAGAAATATAAGTCTTCCAGACTCTATAATATATCTCTCGAGATACAGATTTACGAGCCTGTAACATAGTATTAATCACGGAGTCAGAGAAACCTCTTTGACCAAGAATCAAGCGTTCAATCTCCATACCTTTAAATTTAAGGATTTCAGATCCGGATGGAAAAAAGGACCTTGCGACAGAAGGTCTGGTCTTAACGGAAGAGTCCATGGTTGGCAAGATGCCATCCGGACAAGATCCGCATACCAAAACCTGTGAGGCCATGCCGGAGCTATTAGCAGAACAAACGAGCATTCCCTCAGAATCTTGGAGATTACTCTTGGAAGAAGAACTAGAGGCGGAAAGATATAGGCAGGATGATACTTCCAAGGAAGTGATAATGCATCCACTGCCTCCGCCTGAGGATCCCGGGATCTTGACAGATACCTGGGAAGTTTCTTGTTTAGATGAGAGGCCATCAGATCTATCTCTGGGAGCCCCCACATTTGAACAATCTGAAGAAATACCTCTGGGTGAAGAGACCATTCGCCCGGATGCAACGTTTGGCGACTGAGATAATCCGCTTCCCAATTGTCTACACCTGGGATATGAACCGCAGAGATTAGACAGGAGCTGGATTCCGCCCAAACCAAAATTCGAGATACTTCTTTCATAGCCAGAGGACTGTGAGTCCCTCCTTGATGATTGATGTATGCCACAGTTGTGACATTGTCTGTCTGAAAACAAATGAACGATTCTCTCTTCAGAAGAGGCCAAAACTGAAGAGCTCTGAAAATTGCACGGAGTTCCAAAATATTGATCGGTAATCTCACCTCCTGAGATTCCCAAACTCCTTGTGCCGTCAGAGATCCCCACACAGCTCCCCAACCTGTGAGACTTGCATCTGTTGAAATTACAGTCCAGGTCGGAAGAACAAAAGAAGCCCCCTGAATTAAACGATGGTGATCTGTCCACCACGTTAGAGAGTGTCGAACAATCGGTTTTAAAGATATTAATTGATATATCTTCGTGTAATCCCTGCACCATTGGTTCAGCATACAGAGCTGAAGAGGTCGTATGTGAAAACGAGCAAAGGGGATCGCGTCCGATGCAGCAGTCATAAGACCTAGAATTTCCATGCATAAGGCTACCGAAGGGAATGATTGAGACTGAAGGTTTCGACAAGCTGTAATCAATTTTAGACGTCTCTTGTCTGTTAAAGACAGAGTCATGGACACTGAATCTATCTGGAAACCCAGAAAGGTTACCCTTGTTTGAGGAATCAAAGAACTTTTTGGTAAATTGATCCTCCAACCATGATCTTGAAGAAACAACACAAGTCGATTCGTATGAGACTCTGCTAAATGTAAAGACTGAGCAAGTACCAAGATATCGTCCAAATAAGGAAATA
This sequence comes from Bombina bombina, assembly GCF_027579735.1. NCBI lineage: Eukaryota > Metazoa > Chordata > Amphibia > Anura > Bombinatoridae > Bombina > Bombina bombina. The sequence continues at coordinate 398,498,359 of NC_069500.1, read as the reverse complement.
CCACAATACCCTGTTCTCTGATTACAGACAGAAGGGCACCGAGAATCTTAGAGTCCAAAGAATCAGAATGATGGTGTTCATTTAAAAATTCATCTGTAGAGAGAGAAGATTTAAAATACTTTTTACGTTTACTAGAAGGAGAAATAACAGACAAAGCCTTCTTTATAGATTCAGAAACAAAATCTCTTATGTTATCAGGAACATTCTGCACCTTAGATGTTGAGGGAACTGCAACAGGCAATGGTACATTACTAAAGGAAATATTATCTGCTTTAACAAGTTTGTCATGACAATTATTACAAACAACAGCTGGAGGAATAGCTACCAAAAGTTTACAGCAGATACACTTAGCTTTGGTAGATCCAGCAGGCAGTGATTTTCCTGTAGTATCTTCTGGCTCAGATGCAACGTGAGACATCTTGCAATATGTAAGAGAAAAAACAACATATAAAGCAAAATAGATCAAATTCCTTATAAGACAGTTTCAGGAATGGGAAGAATGCCAAATATCAAGCTTCTAGCAACCAGAAGCAAATGAAAAATGAGACTGAAATAATGTGGAGACAAAAGCGACGCCCATATTTTTTAGCGCCAAATAAGACGCCCACATTATTTGGCGCCTAAATGCTTTTGGCGCCAAAAATGACGCCACATCCGGAACGCCGACATTTTTGGCGCAAAATAACGTCAAAAAATGACGCAACTTCCGGCGACACGTATGACGCCGGAAACGGAAAAGAATTTTTGCGCCAAAAAAGTCCGCGCCAAGAATGACGCAATAAAATGAAGCATTTTCAGCCCCCGCGAGCCTAACAGCCCACAGGGAAAAAAGTCAAATTTTTGAGGTAAGAAAAATATGATAATTCAATGCATAATCCCAAATATGAAACTGACTGTCTGAAAATAAGGAAAGTTGAACATTCTGAGTCAAGGCAAATAAATGTTTGAATACATATATTTAGAACTTTATAAATAAAGTGCCCAACCATAGCTTAGAGTGTCACAGAAAATAAGACTTACTTACCCCAGGACACTTATCTACATGTTTGTAGAAAGCCAAACCAGTACTGAAACGAGAATCAGTAGAGGTAATGGTAAATATAAGAGTATATCGTCGATCTGAAAAGGGAGGTAAGAGATGAATCTCTACGACCGATAACAGAGAACCTTATGAAATAGACCCCGTAGAAGGAGATCACTGCATTCAATAGGCAATACTCTCTTCACATCCCTCTGACATTCACTGCACGCTGAGAGGAAAACCGGGCTCCAACTTGCTGCGGAGCGCATATCAACGTAGAATCTAGCACAAACTTACTTCACCACCTCCCTTGGAGGCAAAGTTTGTAAAACTGATTTGTGGGTGTGGTGAGGGGTGTATTTATAGGCATTTTAAGGTTTGGGAAACTTTGCCCCTCCTGGTAGGAATGTATATCCCATACGTCACTAGCTCATGGACTCTTGTTAATTACATGAAAGAAATCCTTAGTCGCCTGCAAGTAAAACTTCAAGGCACGGACCACATCCAGGTTATGTAACAGACGCTCCTTCTTAGAAGAAGGATTAGGACATAATGAAGGAACCACAATTTCCTGATTAATATTCTTATTCTAAACAACCTTAGGAAGGAATCCAGGTTTGGTACGCAAAACCACCATATCAGAATGAAATATAAGATAAGGCGAATCACATTGTAACGCTGAAAGCTCAGACACTCTACGAGCAGAAGAAATAGCAACCAAAAACAAAACTTTCCAAGATAACAATTTAATATCTATGGAATGCATGGGTTCAAACGGAACCCCTTAAAGAACTCTAAGAACTAAATTCAAACTCCAGGGAGGAGTAATTGGTCTAAATACAGGCTTAAAGGGATACTGAACCCAAATTTTTTCTTTCATGATTCGGATAGAGCAAGCAATTTTAAGAAACTTTCTAATTTACTTCTGTTATCAATTTTTCAAATAAACATACCAAGAGAATGAAGAAAATTTGATAATAGGAGTACATTAGAAAGTTGCTTAAAATTGCATGCTCTATCTGAATCACAAAAGAAAAAAATTTGGGTACAGTGTCCCTTTAATTCTGGTCAGAGCCTGACAAAAAGACTGAACATCTGCCAAACGTTTGTGAAGCAAAATTGACAAATCAGAAATCTGTCCCTTTAAGGAACTCGCTGATAACCCTTTTTCCACTCCTTCTTGGAGAAAGGACAGAATCCTGGGAATCCTAACTTTACTCCATGAGTAGCCCTTGGATTCACACCAAAAAAGATATTTACGCCATATCTTATGATAAATCTTTCTAGTGACAGGCTTACGTGCCTGTATCACAGTATCAATGACCGAATCTGAGAATCCCCGCTTAGATAAAATCAAGCGTTCAATCTCCAAGCAGTCAGCTGCAGAGAATTTAGATTTGGATGTTGGAAAGGTCCTTGAATGAGAAGGTCCTGTCTCAAAGGAAATTTCCACGGTGGCAGAGAGGACATGTCCACTAGATCCGCATACCAAGTCCTGCGTGGCCATGCAGGCGCGATCAGGATTACCGAAGCTCTCTCCTGTTTGATCCGAGCAATCACGCGTGGGAGGAGAGGAAACGGTGGAAACACATAAGCTAGGCTGAACGACCAAGGCCCTGCCAAGGCATCTATCAGTTCGGCCTGAGGATCCCACGACCTGGATCCGTATCTTGGAAGCTTGGCAATCTGTCGAGATGCCATCAGATTAGAGCTGCAACAACTAATCGTCATAATCAATAATAATCGATTATGAAAATAGTTGTCAACGAATCTCATAATCGATTAATCGATTAGTTGGTTTGCAATTAGTTGGTCTGTGCACAACACCAGCTGCTTCACTCCAATGAACTCCTGCATATGGTATTGTGTTTTATAATTATGTCCTTAGCCTAAAGGACGTCTACAGACATTTTACTTTTCACTTTTTCAGGACAGTATACGTTTACAACTACCCCTGGCTTATGTGCAACCCAGATATAAAATAGTCATCATTTGGATTGGTTATATTAAATCTGGGGATTTGGAACTATGCTTTTCAGGATATGGTGCCAAGCTTGTTGTTTACACCTTGCCCCTAGATTGATGGGAGTTATTTAAATTGATGTGCACTATTATCTGTTTGCACAATTATTAGCGTATTGCTGATTATATGTACTGTATAAATAAATGTCTAAGGCTTTGTCCTGTTATTGATATACAGTCCTTAGCGCTTTTGATTTTGTTTTTTATTGCTTTTTTATATTTTTAATAAATTGTGATAATATGTACCAGATTCAACCTTTATAAGTATATCTTTGTTATTTTTAGAGCGGACTAGATATTTCCCTTAACCTTATAGCTGGTTATTTATCATTGCATATAGATATTCAAGATAGTTTTATGTTAGAATGAAGTCAAGGGTTACTTTATTGAGAGGCCCCTTGCCAAGGTAGAAAACGCGTAGCATTGGTGAAGAGCTAACAAAGATAAATATCCCACTTTGGTGAAATTGGCAAAACCCTACTTATGCACCTCAACAGCCTTTTCTCTGCTGCAGGAAATGTAGCTGCAAACAGAGAACCAGCCTTAGCCAGAAGCATGTGGACATGTTGAGATATTTGCATTTCAATGCAAAGTTTCTGAAAGAGTGAATAACAGAATGTTATTAACAGTGATAGTATAAGTCTTTCTAGTTCTACCTCTTTTCAAACAGTTTGTGGTTTTGTTTTGTTTAATTATAAAACTGTGCTCTGCTGCTTAAAAATTGAAGAAACAGTTGTGTTAATGTAAAGTTTTAGTCTGAAGTTTATATTTGTAACACTCATTATGTGGATTTTATTTAAAACATAGAAAACTATTATTGATTCTCTTTTTATCCGATTAGTCGATTAATCGAAAAAATAATCGGCCGATTAATCGATTATGAAAATAATCGTTAGTTGCAGCCCTACATCAGATCCAATTCTGGTCTGCCCCATCGGAGAATCAGTGAGGCAAACACCTCCGGGTGGATTTCCAACTCCCCCGGATGAAAAGTCCGTCGACTTATATATATATATATATATATATATATATATCTAAAAAAATGAGAAAGAAAGCGCACAAAGGCACCTACATAGTGCAAATCAATTTAATTTAAACAATAATACAGGGGTATATTAAAACTGCTCCCCGTAGGGTATCTACTCACAAGAGTCAACCTCAAACTTGTGAGGTATGTTTGAGCATGTAGTTTGAAAGTTCCGCTCAGAACCGCTTGCTATGAAAGTGCTTAATCAAAGAAGTCAGGACAAATCCAACCTGAATGCCGGGTGTCGCTGTCTGTAACTCGAGATCTGGACAAGTATTTCTCCCGGCCTCTTATTCCACTCACATCCCTTTTGGTAGGAGTTTTTTTGGAGTACAATCTCTCTTGAGCAAAATGGTCCGTGCAGATACAAACACAGCTGATCGCTGTTTCACAAAGACAGACGCAAGGTGGGCGTGGCCTTACGCGTTTCACGGTTGTGTCACCGCTTCGTCAGAGGAATATCCACGCCCACTGGAAGCTTCCATTAAATACGTTCTTAGTCAATGTAGACCGCCCACCTAAGCGTCTCATTTAAAAATCGGTCATGCGAATTTGTAATCCTGTTATATTATGCGATGGTCATATAGTTTAAACACAGGCAGTAAGGTTCTCTGAGAAAAGACACAAGCAAAGCTAGGTAGCAGTAATGATATCCAAACTGCTACCTAGCTTTGCTTGTGTCTTTTCTCAGAGAACCTTACTGCCTGTGTTTAAACTATATGACCATCGCATAATATAACAGGATTACAAATTCGCATGACCGATTTTTAAATGAGACGCTTAGGTGGGCGGTCTACATTGACTAAGAACGTATTTAATGGAAGCTTCCAGTGGGCGTGGATATTCCTCTGACGAAGCGGTGACACAACCGTGAAACGCGTAAGGCCACGCCCACCTTGCGTCTGTCTTTGTGAAACAGCGATCAGCTGTGTTTGTATCTGCACGGACCATTTTGCTCAAGAGAGATTGTACTCCAAAAAAACTCCTACCAAAAGGGATGTGAGTGGAATAAGAGGCCGGGAGAAATACTTGTCCAGATCTCGAGTTACAGACAGCGACACCCGGCATTCAGGTTGGATTTGTCCTGACTTCTTTGATTAAGCACTTTCATAGCAAGCGGTTCTGAGCGGAACTTTCAAACTACATGCTCAAACATACCTCACAAGTTTGAGGTTGACTCTTGTGAGTAGATACCCTACGGGGAGCAGTTTTAATATACCCCTGTATTATTGTTTAAATTAAATTGATTTGCACTATGTAGGTGCCTTTGTGCGCTTTCTTTCTCATTTTTTTAGATTTCTACCTTACTCCGTGAGATTCCGGAGGATTAATAAGATACAGCAGCCGACACCTACAATTGATCTGCACTATTACGTGGGATCCAACCAACTTATCCTTTTTATTGTGATTTATTATCTTATCATTATATATTTTATTCTGTTATATATTTCAATGAATCAATATTATTTGATTATTTGAATGTTTTGATTTTGGCATCATCCAGATATTTATATTGTATTTTAAAAAAATAGGTTTATTTAGAGCGCAGTTCTGTGTTTTGAAAGAGAGGTTTTTTAACCCTTTGACATACACGCTTTTTTTGTTTCATATATATATATATATATACAGTCATGGCCAAAAATATTGGCACCTCTGCATTGCTGTCAGATAATGCACCACTTCACCCAGAAAATTGTTGCAATTACAAATGTTTAGGCATTCTCATGTTTATTTCTTTTGTTTGTATTGGTATAATACAAAAAAGTGCAGAAAAAAATCCGCTTCCCAGTTCTCTACTCCTGGGATGTAGATCGCCTCCGCCCAACAAATTATCTTGGATACTTCTATCATCGCTAAGGAACTCCTCGTTCCCCCTGATGATTGATATAAGCCACAGTCGTGATATTGTACGACTGGAATCTGATTAATTTGGCCAACTGAGGCCATGCCTGAAGTGCATTGAATATTGCTCTCAATTCCAGAATATTGATTGGAAGTAGAGACTCCACCTGAGTCTATACACTCTGAGCCTTCAGGGAATTCCAGATTGCACCCCAGCCCAGAAGGCTGGCGTTCGTTGTCACTATCACCCACGAGGGTCTGCGGAAACACGTCCTCTGGGACAGATGATCCGGCGACAACCACCAAAGAAGAGAGTCTCTGGTCTCTTGATCCAGATTTATCTGAGGAGATAAATTTGCATAGTCCCCATTCCACTGTCCGAGCATGTACAGCTGCAGTGGTCTGAGAATAAAACGAGCAAACGGAATGATGTCCATTGCCGCTACCATTAATCCAATTACCTCAATACACTGAGCCACTGATGGCCGAGGAATGGACTGAAGGGCTCGACAAGTATTTAGAATCTTTGATTTTCTGATCTCCGTCAGAAATATTTTCATGTCTACAGAATCTATCAGAGTTCCCAAGAAGGGAACCCTTGTCCGTGGAACTAGTGAACTCTTTTCTAGGTTCACCTTCCAACCGTGAGTTCTCAGAAAGGACAACACTGTGTCTGTATGAGATTTCGTCAGATGATAAGTTGACGCCTGAATCAAAATATCGTCCAGATAAGGTGCCACTGCTATGCCCTGCGCCCTGAGAACCGCCAGAAGGGACCCTAGAACCTTTGTGAAGATCCTGGGTGCTGTGGCCAACCCGAAGGGAAGAGCCACGAACTGAAAATGTTTGTCCAGGAAGGCAAACCTTAGGTACTGATGATGATCCTTGTGAATAGGGATATGAAGGTATGCATCCTTCAAGTCCACGGTAGTCATATATTGACCTTCCTAGATCATTGGTAAAATTGTTCGGATAGTCTCCATCTTGAACGATGGGACTCTGAGAAACTTGTTTAGACACTTGAGATCTAAAATGGAGCTGAAAGTTCCCTCTTTTTTGGGAACCACGAAAAGATTTGAGTAAAACCCCTGTCCCAGTCTTGGAATGGGACAAATTACTCCCATAGTAGAGAGGTCTTTTACACAGCATAAGAACGCCTCTCCTTTTATCTGGTCTACAGACAAACCTGAAAGAAGAAATCTCCCTCTTGGGAGAAAATCCTTGAATTCCAGTTGATAGCCGTGGGTCACGATTTCCAATGCCCAGGGGTCCTGAACATCTCTTGCCCAAGCCTGGGCAAAGAAAGAAAGTCTGCCCCCTACTAGATCCGGTCCCGGATCGGGGGCCGCCCCTTCATGCTGTCTTTGAAGCAGCAGCAGGCTTCTTGGGTTGTTTACCTTTGTTCCAAGCCTGGTTGGGTCTCCAGACGGACTTGGACTGAGCAAAATTCCCTTCCTGCTTTGTGGAGGAAGAGGAAGCAGAGGGTACTCCTTTAAAATTTCGAAAGGAACGAAAATTATTTTGTTTACCCCTCATCTTAACAGACTTATCCTAAGGTAGGGCGTGACCTTTACTTCCAGTAATGTCAGAAATTATTTCCTTCAACTCAGGCCCGAATAGGGTCGTACCCTTGAAAGGAATAGCTAAGAGCTTAGACTTTGATGACACATCAGCAGACCATGATTTTAGCCATAACGCTCTACGCGCTAAAATGGCAAATCCTGCATTTTTCGCCGCCAATTTAGCAATTTGAAAGGCAGCATTTGTAATAAAAGAATTAGCTAGCTTGCGAGCCTTAATTCTATCCAAAATGTCCTCTAAAGGGGTCTCAACCTTCAGAGACTCTTCTAGAGCATTGAACCAAAAAGCTGCTGCAGTAGTAACTGGAACAATGCAAGCTGTTGGTTGTAAAAGGAAACCCTGATGAATAAATAAATTCTTTAGAAGACCCTCTAACATCTTATCCATAGGGTCTTTGAAAGCACAACTGTCTTCAATAGGTATAGTTGTACGCTTAGCCAGGGTAGAAATAGCTCCCTCAGCCTTAGGGACCGACTGCCAAGAGTCCCGAATGGTGTCTGATATGGGATACATTTTCTTGAAATTAGGAGGAGGAGAGAACGGTATACCCGGTCTGTCCCATTCCTTTTTTATAATTTCTGAAATTCTTTTAGGAACCGGAAAAACATCAGTGTAAGTAGGTACTTTTAGATTTTTGTCCAATATACACAATTTATCTGGTGGTATCACAATAGGGTCACAATCATCCAGAGTCGCTAAAACCTCCCAAAGTAACAGGAGGAATTGTTCAAGCTTAAATTTAAAGGACATGACGTCCGAATCTGTCTGAGGTAACACATTTCCTGAGTCTGAAAGTTCTCCCTCAGACAGCAATTCCCTGACCCCCAACTCAGAGAACTGTGAGGGAACATCGGAAATAGCCAACAAAGAATTAGAGGATTCAGTATTCACATTAATACCTGACCTACTGCGTTTCCCCTGTAACACTGGCAACTTAGATAATACCTTTGTAAGGGTAGTTGACATAACTGCAGCCATATCATGCAGAGTAAAAGAATTAGACGCACTTGATGTACTTGGCGTCGCTTGTGTGGGTGTTAAAGGTTGTGACACTTGGGGAGAATTAGATGGCATATCCTGATTCTCTTCAGACTGAGAATCATCCTTAGGCATACTTTCATTTCCTAAAATATGCTTTTTACATTGTAAGGCCCTTGCAGTAAAAGAGGTACACAAAGTAAGAGGGGGTTCCACAATGGCTTCTAAACACATAGAGCAATTAGTATCCTCAATGTCAGACATGTTAAACAGACTAGCAATAACCACAACAAACGTAGATCACCTTATTTATTGATTTAAAAAACACAATTAAATATTTATACTCAATTGACCCAAAAATTATTGCACCCTATAAGAACAAGGTGAATTTACCCTCTAAGAAACATTTTAAACAAAAAATATGTTTTGACAGAAAAAATGACCCCTGCACCTCGCCACAGCTCTACTGTGGCGCCTACCTGCCCCCAGGGTACAGAAAGATGACTCGACAACGATCCAGAGAGCAGAACCCAATGTTAGGCCCCACCGGAGCTAATGCCTGCTGCCTTCTCAGTCAGATTAAACTGCGCGTCTGAACGCGCGAAATAGGCCCCGCCCATCATGGACGTCGCCCTAACACTCTGTCTAACTGCATGGGAAGCGGTTTTGAAATTAAGCCATGGGGTCCCCATAGAATCTCTTAATAAAAAAACTGAAGCCCTACTGACTTTGTAAATATAAAATATAATGCCTCCCAGTGTCCAGCCCAATACAGTGTCAAATGAATAAGTATGAACACAGGATCTTCAGTAACACTCTCAGTGTACAGGTCTACTGCTTAACCCTTCCCTTGCAGGGAAAAAATGTCAGCCAGTTCTGATATACAAAAGTCTCCTCAGAAATAAAAGACTGAACATACCTCAATGCTGCTTGTAGCATGACACCGTTCTCCACACTGAAGATTTCTCTTGAACTATTTTCAGAAGCTCTCTGGGAACCAACATGGATCTTAGTTACATCTGCTAAGATCATCAACCTCAGGGCAGAAATCTTCTTCATTCCATATCTCCCTGAGGAAAATAGTACTCACCGGTACCATTTAAAATAACAGAATTTATGTTTACCTGATAAATTACTTTCTCCAACGGTGTGTCCGGTCCACGGCGTCATCCTTACTTGTGGGATATTCTCCTCCCCAACAGGAAATGGCAAAGAGCCCAGCAAAGCTGGTCACATGATCCCTCCTAGGCTCCGCCTACCCCAGTCATTCGACCGACGTTAAGGAGGAATATTTGCATAGGAGAAACCATATGGTACCGTGGTGACTGTAGTTAAAGAAAATAAATTATCAGACCTGATTAAAAAAACCAGGGCGGGCCGTGGTCCGGACACACCGGTGGAGAAAGTAATTTATCAGGTAAACATAAATTCTGTTTTCTCCAACATAGGTGTGTCCGGTCCACGGCGTCATCCTTACTTGTGGGAACCAATACCAAAGCTTTAGGACACGGATGAAGGGAGGGAGCAAATCAGGTCACCTAAATGGAAGGCACCACGGCTTGCAAAACCTTTCTCCCAAAAATAGCCTCAGAAGAAGCAAAAGTATCAAACTTGTAAAATTTGGTAAAAGTGTGCAGTGAAGACCAAGTCGCTGCCCTACATATCTGATCAACAGAAGCCTCGTTCTTGAAGGCCCATGTGGAAGCCACAGCCCTAGTGGAATGAGCTGTGATTCTTTCGGGAGGCTGCCGTCCGGCAGTCTCGTAAGCCAATCTGATGATGCTTTTAATCCAATTGCGAAAAAACATGAAGGAATTGTACAAAATTCACCAAATTTTCACCACAGTGTCTTAAAGCCTTAAAAGTATTGCACACCAAATTTGGAAGCTTTAACCCTTAAAATAACGGAACCGGAGCCGTTTTAAACTTTAACCCCTTTACAGTCCCTGGTATCTGCTTTGCTGAGACCCAACCAAGCCCAAAGGGGAATACGATACCAAATGATGCCTTCAGAAAGTCTTTTCTAAGTATCAGAGCTCCTCACACATGCGACTGCATGCCATGCCTCTCAAAAACAAGTGCGCCACACCGGCGCGAAAATGAGGCTCTGCTTATGCTTTGGGAAAGTCCCTAAGGAATAAGGTGTCTAATACAGTGCCTGCCGATATTCTTATATCAAAATACCCAGATAAAATGATTCCTCAAGGCTAAATATGTGTTAATAATGAATCGATTTAGCCCAGAAAAGTCTACAGTCTTAATAAGCCCTTGTGAAGCCCTTATTTATGATCGTAATAAACATGGCTTACCGGATCCCATAGGGAAAATGACAGCTTCCAGCATTACATCGTCTTGTTAGAATGTGTCATACCTCAAGCAGCAAGAGACTGCATACTGTTCCCCCAACTGAAGTTAGTAGCTCTCAACAGTCCTGTGTGGAACAGCCATGGATTTTAGTTACGGTTGCTAAAATCATTTTCCTCATACAAACAGAAATCTTCATCTCTTTTCTGTTTCTGAGTAAATAGTACATACCAGCACTATTTCAAAATAACAAACTCTTGATTGAATAATAAAAACTACAGTTAAACACTAAAAAACTCTAAGCCATCTCCGTGGAGATGTTGCCTGTACAACGGCAAAGAGAATGACTGGGGTAGGCGGAGCCTAGGAGGGATCATGTGACCAGCTTTGCTGGGCTCTTTGCCATTTCCTGTTGGGGAGGAGAATATCCCACAAGTAAGGATGACGCCGTGGACCGGACACACCTATGTTGGAGAAAAAGAACTTCTTGCTTGAAGAATCTAAAACTAACACCTCATTTTACCTCTTCCTATTACTAACACAGGCAAAGAGAATGACTGGGGGTGGAGGGAAGGGAGGAGCTATATATACAGCTCTGCTGTGGTGCTGTTTGCCACTTCCAGTTAGCAGGAGGTTAATATCCCACAAGTAAGGATGAAATCTGTGGACTCGTATCTTGTAGAAGAAAGATACCAAGTAAACAGAGCAAATTTGATGATATAAGTACATTAGAAAGTTGTTTAAAAGTGCATGTTCTATCTGAATCATGAAAGTTAAATTTTGACTTGACTGTTCCTTTAATTAAAATGGACACTCAAGTCAAAATTAAACTTTCATGATTTAGATAGCTCATGGTTGCACTCAACACTTGATTCAAAAAAAGTTAGGTGCAAGAAGTCACACATATATGTAAACTAACAGAAAAACAGATAAGAGCGTGTTTCATATATCTCATGTTAAAGAGTAACCAAGGCTACACTATAGCTTCAAAATATTTTTATTTTTAAAATGTAAAAAACACCATATTTTATCCCTCCCAAATACTCTGCTTGTGAACTAGTGACAGTCACAGCTGAGTAAGAATATCCTTGTTAATCCTCCCTAGTGCAAAACAGCCTACACCCGGGAGTTATACAAACATGCTCTTAGTTTTCTAGTGGCCCTACAACACAGTTGAGACAAGGGGTGATTCTCCTCCACAAGTTACTTAGCGCCCAGCAGAATTCAAAACATAACGTCTCCTCTGCAGTATACAGCCGAGCACCACAAAAACATAATTTTTGTAAGAACTTACCTGATAAATTCATTTCTTTCATATTGGCAAGAGTCCATGAGCTAGTGACATATGGGATATTCAATCCTACCAGGAGGGGCAAAGTTTCCCAAACCTCAAAATGCCTATAAATACACCCCTGACCACACCCACAATTCAGTTTAACGAATAGCCAAGCAGTGGGGTGATAAAGAAAGGAGTAGAAAGCATCAACAAAGGAAATTTGGAAATAATTGTGCTTTATACAAAAAAATCATAACCACCATAAAAAGGGTGGGCCTCATGGACTCTTGCCAATATGAAAGAAATGAATTTATCAGGCAAGTTCTTACATAAATTATGTTTTCTTTCATGTAATTGGCAAGAGTCCATGAGCTAGTGACATATGGGATATCAATACCCAAGATGTGGAGTCTTCCACTCAAGAGTCACTAGAGAGGGAGGGAATAAAACAAAAAACAGCCATATTCCGCTGAGAAAATAATCCACAACCCAAAAATAAGTTATTTTCACTTTTGAAAGAAAAAAACTTAAATCAAAAAGCAGAAGAATCAAACTGAAACAGCTGCCTGAAGAACTTTTCTACCAAAAACTGCTTCCAAAGAAGCAAATACATCAAAATGGTAGAATTTAGTAAATGTATGCAAAGAGGACCAAGTGGCTGCTTTGCAAATCTGATCAACTGAAGCTTCATTCTTAAAGGGACACTGTACCCAAAAATTTTCTTTCGTGATTCAGATTGAGCAGGAAATTTTAAGCAACTTTCTAATTTACTCCTATTATCAAATTTTCTTCATTCTCTTGGTATCTTTATTTGAAATGCAAGAATGTAAGTTTAGATGCCGGCCCATGTTTGGTGAACAACCTGGGTTGTCCTTGCTGATTGGTGGATAAATTCATCCACCAATAAAAAAGTGCTATCCAGAGTACTGAAACCAAAAAAAAGCTTAGATGCCTTCTTTTTCAAATAATGATAGCAAGAGAACGAAGAAAAATTGATAATAGGAGTATATTAGAAAGTTGCTTAAAATTGCATGCTCTTTTTGAATTACAAAAGAAAAAATTGGGGTACAGTGTCCCTTTAAAAGCCCATGAAGTAGAGACTGATCTAGTAGAATTAGCTGTAATTCTCTGAGGCGGGGTTTGACCCGACTCCAAATAAGCTTGATGAATCAAAAGTTTCAACCAAGAAGCCAAGGAAATAGCAGAAGCTTTCTGACCTTTCCTAGGACCAGAAAATAAAACAAATAGACGAGAAGTCTTCCTGAATTTTTTAGTAGCTTCCACATAATATTTCAAAGCTCTTACCACATCCAAAGAATGTAAGGATCTCTCCAAAGAATTCTTAGGATTAGGACATAAAGAAGGGACAACAATTTCTCTACTAATGTTGTTAGAATTCACAACCTTAGGTAAAAATTGAAAAGAAGTCCGCAAAACTGCCTTATCCTGATGAAAAATCAGAAAAGGAGACTCACAAGAAAGAGCAGATAGCTCAGAAACTCTTATAGCAGAAGAGATAGCCAAAAGGAACAACACTTTCCAAGAAAGTAGTTTAATGTCCAAAGAATGCATAGGTTCAAATGGAGGAGCCTGTAAAGCCCTCAGAACCAAATTTAGACTCCAAGGAGGAGAAATTGACTTAATGACAGGCTTAATACGAACTAAAGCCTGTACAAAACAGTGTATATCAGGAAGTATAGCAATTTTTCTGTGAAATAAAACAGAAAGAGCGGAGATTTGTCCTTTCAAGGAACTTAAAGACAAACCCTTATCCAAACCATCCTGAAGAAACTGCAAAATTCTAGGAATTCTAAAAGAATGCCAGGAGAAATTATGAGAAGAACACCATGAAATGTAAGTCTTCAAAACTCTATAATAAATCTTTCTAGAGACAGATTTACGAGCTTGCAACATAGTATTAATCACTGAATCAGAGAAACCTCTATGATTTAAAACTAAGCGTTCAATTTCTATACTTTCAAATTTAATGATTTGAGATCCTGATGGAAAAACGGACCTTGAGATAGTAGGTCCGGCCGTAACGGAAGTGGCCAAGGCGGGCAACTGGACATCCGAACCAGATCCGCATACCAAAACCTGTGTGGCCATACTGGAGCCACCAGCAACACAAAAGACTGTTCCATGATGATTTTGGAAATCACTCTTGGAAGGAGAACTAGAGGCGGGAAGATGTAAGCAGGTTGATAACACCAAGGAAGTGTCAGCGCATCCACTGCTTCCGCCTGAACATCCCTGGACCTGGACAGGTATCTGGGAAGTTTCTTGTTTACATGAGCGGCCATGAGATCTATCTCTGGAAGCCCCCACATCTGAACAATCTGAGAAAACACATCTGGATGGAGAGACCACTCCCCTGGATGTAAAGTCTGGCGGCTGAGATAATCCGCCTCCCAATTGTCTACACCTGGGATATGCACCGCAGAGATTAGACAGGAGCTGGATTCCGCCCAAGCAAGTATAAGAGATACTTCTTTCATAGCTTGGGGACTGTGAGTCCCACACTGATGATTGACATAAGCCACAGTTGTGATATTGTCTGTCTGAAAACAAATGAACGGTTCTCTCTTTAGTAGAGGCCAGAACTGAAGAGCCCTGAGAATTGCATGGAGTTCTAAAATATTTTTTGTTAATCTCGCCTCTTGAGATTTCCAAACCCCTTGTGCTGTCAGAAACCCCCAAACAGCTCCCCAACCTGAAAGACTCGCATCTGTTGTGATCACAGTCCAGGTTGGGTGAACAAAAGAAGCCCCTTGAACCAAACGATGGTGATCTATCCACCATGTCAGAGAGTGTCGTACATTGGGATTCAAGGATATTAATTGTGATATCTTTGTATAATCCCTGCACCATTGATTCAGCATACAAAGCTGTAGAGGTCTCATGTGAAAACGAGCAAAGGGGATTGCGTCCGATGCTGCAGTCATGAGACCGAAAACTTCCATGCACATAGCCACTGAAGGGAATGACTGAGACTGAAGGAGCCGACATGCTGCGACCAATCTTAAACGTCTCTTGTCTGTTAGAGACAGAGTCATGGACACTGAATCTATATGGAAGCCTAAAAAGGTGACCCTTGTCTGAGGAATCAAGAAACTTTTTGGTAAATTGATCCTCCAACCATGTTTCCGAAGAAACAAACACTAGTTGATTCGTGTGAGATTCTGCAGTATGTAAAGACTGAGCTAGTACCAAGATATCGTCCAAATAAGGAAACACTGCAATACCCTGTTCTCCGATTACAGATAGTAGGGCACCCAGAACCTTTGAAAAGATTCTTGGAGCTGTTGCTAGGCCAAATGGAAGAGCAACAAATTGGTAATGCTTGTCTAGAAAAGAGAATCTCAGAAACTGATAGTGTTCTGGATGAATCGGAATATGAAGGTATGCATCCTGCAAGTCTATTGTGGACATATAATGTCCTTGCTGAACAAAAGGCAGAATAGTCCTTATAGTCAACATCTGGAAAGTTGGTACTCTTACATAACGAATCAAAATTTTCAGATCCAGAACTGGTCTGAACAAATTTTCTTTCTTTGGTACAATGAATAGGTTTGAATAAAACCCCAAACCTTGTTCCTGAGGAGGAACTGGCATGATTACCCCTGAAGACTCAAGGTCTGAAACACACTTCAGAAAAGCCTGAGCTTTTACTGGATTTACAGGAATGTGTGAGAGAAATCTTCTCACAGGAGGTCTTACTTTGAATCCTATTCGATACCCTTGATAGACAATGCTCTGAATCCAATGATTTTGGACAGATTTTATCCAAAAATCCTTGAAAAACCTTAATCTGCCCCCTACCAGCTGAGCTGGAATGACGGCCGCACCTTCATGCGGACTTAGGGGCAGACTTTGGTTTCCTAAATGGCTTGGTTTTATTCCAATTTGAGGAAGGCTTCCAACTGGAAGCAGATTCCTTGGGAGGAGGATTGAGTTTTTGTTCCTTATTCTGACGAAAGGAACGAAAACGGTTAGAAGCCTTAGATTTACCCTTAGGTTTTTTATCCTGAGGCAAAAAACTCCTTTTCCTCCAGTGATAGTTGAAATAATAGAATCCAACTGAGAACCAAATAAATTATTACCTTGGAAAGAAAGAGATAGTAATCTAGATTTAAATGTCATATCAGCATTCCAAGATTTTAAGCCACAAAGCTCTTCTAGCTAATACAGCTAAAGACATGGATCTAACATCAATTTTGATAATATCAAAAATGGCATCACGAATAAAATGATTAGCATGTTGCAGTAGGCGAACAATGCTAGATATGTCAGAATCCAATTCATGTTGCGCTAAATTTTCCAACCAGAAAGTTGATGCAGCCGCAACATCACCCAAAGAAATAGCAGGTCTGAGAAGATGACCTAAATATAAATAGGCCTTCCTTAGATAAGATTCAAGATTTCTATCTAAAGGATCCTTAAAGGAAGTGCTATCTTCCATAGGAATAGTGGTACGTTTAGCAAGAGTAGAAATAGCCCCATCAACTTTGGGGATTTTTCCCCAAAACTCTATAGATTTTGCTGGTAAAGGATACAATCTCTTAAACCTTGAATAAGGAATAAAGGAAGTACCTGGCTTATTCCATTCCCTAGAAATCATATCAGAAATAGCCTCAGGAATGGGAAAAACACCTGGAGAAACCACAGGAGGTTTAAAAACAGCAATTAAGGGCTCCATGTACTAAGCAGTCAGCGAGCTACCCGCAACAAATCTCGCGTCAAAACTCGCAAACTGATATGTACAAAGCCGTCAATTATGTTAAAACTCGCATCTTTAAAAACAGAATTTATGTTTACCTGATAAATTACTTTCTCCAACGGTGTGTCCGGTCCACGGCGTCATCCTTACTTGTGGGATATTCTCCTCCCCAACAGGAAATGGCAAAGAGCCCAGCAAAGCTGGTCACATGATCCCTCCTAGGCTCCGCCTACCCCAGTCATTCGACCGACGTTAAGGAGGAATATTTGCATAGGAGAAACCATATGTTACCGTGGTGACTGTAGTTAAAGAAAATAAATTATCAGACCTGATTAAAAAAACCAGGGCGGGCCGTGGACCGGACACACCCTTGGAGAAAGTAATTTATAAGGTAAACATAAATTCTTTTTTCTCCAACATAGGTGTGTCCGGTCCACGGCGTCATCCTTACTTGTGGGAACCAATACCAAAGCTTTAGGACACGGATGAAGGGAGGGAACAAATCAGGTCACCTAAATGGAAGGCACCACGGCTTGCAAAACCTTTCTCCCAAAAATAGCCTCAGAAGAAGCAAAAGTATCAAATTTGTAAAATTTAGAAAAAGTGTGCAGTGAAGACCAAGTCGCTGCCTTACATATCTGATCAACAGAAGCCTCGTTCTTGAAGGCCCATGTGGAAGCCACAGCCCTAGTGGAGTGAGCTGTGATTCTTTCAGGAGGCTGCCGTCCGGCAGTCTCATAAGCCAATCGGATAATGCTTTTAATCCAGAAGGAGAGAGAGGTAGAAGTTGCTTTTTGACCTCTCCGTTTACCAGAATAAACAACAAACAAAGACAAGTTTGTCTGAAATCCTTAGTAGCTGCTAAGTAAAATTTGAGAGCACGAACTACATCCAAGTTGTGCAACAAACGTTCCTTCTTTGAAACTGGATTAGGACACAAAGAAGGCACGACTATCTCCTGGTTAATGTTTTTGTTAGAAACAACTTTTGGAAGAAAACCAGGTTTAGTACGCAAAACCACCTTATCTGCATGGAACACCAGATAAGGAGAAGAACACTGCAGAGCAGATAATTCTGAAACTCTTCTAGCAGAAGAAATTGCAACCAAAAACAAAACATTCCAAGATAACTTAATATCAACGGAATGTAAGGGTTCAAACGGAACCCCCTGAAGAACTGAAAGAACTAGGTTGAGACTCCAAGGAGGAGTCAAAATTTTGTAAACAGGCTTGATTCTAACCAGAGCCTGAACAAAGGCTAGAACATCTGGCACAGCTGCCAGCTTTTTGTGAAGTAACACAGACAAGGCAGAAATCTGTCCCATCAAGGAACTTGCAGATAATCCTTTTTCCAATCCTTCTCAAAGGAAGGATAGACTCTTAGGAATCTTAACCTTGTCCCAAGGGAATCCTGCAGATTCACACCAACAGATATACCAAATTATGTGGTAATTTTTCTGGTTACAGGCTTTCAGGCCTGAACAAGAGTATTAATAACAGAATCTGAGAACCCTCGCTTTGATAAGATCAAGCGTTCAATCTCCAAGCAGTCAGCTGGAGTGGGTCGAACGGACCTAGAACAAGAAGGTCTCTCAAAGGTAGCTTCCATGGTGGAGCCGATGACATATTCACCAGATCTGCATACCAAGTCCTGCGTGGCCACGCAGGAGCTATCAAAATCACCGACGCCCTCTCCTGATTGATCCTGGCTACCAGCCTGGGGATGAGAGGAAACGGCGGGAACACATAAGCTAGTTTGAAGGTCCAAGGTGCTACTAGTGCATCCACTAGAGCCGCCTTGGGATCCCTGGATCTGTACCCGTAGTAAGGAACTCTGAAGTTCTGACGAGAGGCCATCAGATCCATGTCTGGAATGCCCCACGGTTGAGTGACTTGGGCAAAGATTTCCGGATGGAGTTCCCACTCCCCCGGATGCAATGTCTGACGACTCAGAAAATCCGCTTCCCAATTTTCCACTCCTGGGATGTGGATAGCAGACAGGTGGCAGGAGTGAGACTCCGCCCATAGAAAGATTTTGGTCACTTCTTCCATCGTTAGGGAACTCCTTGTTCCCCCCTGATGGTTGATGTATGAACTTGGCCCTCGCTAGCTGAGGCCAAGCTTTGAGAGCATTGAATATCGCTCTCAGATCCAGAATATTTATCGGTAGAAGAGATTCTACCCGAGACCAAAGACCCTGAGCTTTCAGGGATCCCCAGACCGCGCCCCAGCCCATCAGACTGGCGTCGGTCGTGACAATGACCCACTCTGGTCTGCGGAAGGTCATCCCTTGTGACAGGTTGTCCAGGGACAGCCACCAACGGAATGAGTCTCTGGTCCTCTGATTTACTTGTATCTTCGGAAACAAGTCTGAATAGTCCCCATTCCACTGACTGAGCATGAACAGTTGTAATGGTCTTAGATGAATGCGCACAAAAGGAACTATGTCCATTGCCGCTACCATCAAACCTATCACTTCCATGCACTGCGCTATGGAAGGAAGAGGAACGGAATGAAGTATCCGACAAGAGTCTAGAAGTTTTGTTTTTCTGGCTTCTGTCAGAAAAAACAGAATTTATGTTTACCTGATAAATTACTTTCTCCAACGGTGTGTCCGGTCCACGGCGTCATCCTTACTTGTGGGATATTCTCCTCCCCAACAGGAAATGGCAAAGAGCCCAGCAAAGCTGGTCACATGATCCCTCCTAGGCTCCGCCTACCCCAGTCATTCGACCGACGTTAAGGAGGAATATTAGCATAGGAGAAACCATATGGTACCGTGGTGACTGTAGTTAAAGAAAATAAATTATCAGACCTGATTAAAAAAACCAGGGCGGGCCGTGGACCGGACACACCGTTGGAGAAAGTAATTTATCAGGTAAACATAAATTCTGTTTTCTCCAACATAGGTGTGTCCGGTCCACGGCGTCATCCTTACTTGTGGGAACCAATACCAAAGCTTTAGGACACGGATGAAGGGAGGGAGCAAATCAGGTCACCTAAATGGAAGGCACCACGGCTTGCAAAACCTTTCTCCCAAAAATAGCCTCAGAAGAAGCAAAAGTATCAAACTTGTAAAATTTGGTAAAAGTGTGCAGTGAAGACCAAGTCGCTGCCCTACATATCTGATCAACAGAAGCCTCGTTCTTGAAGGCCCATGTGGAAGCCACAGCCCTAGTGGAATGAGCTGTGATTCTTTCGGGAGGCTGCCGTCCGGCAGTCTCGTAAGCCAATCTGATGATGCTTTTAATCCAAAAAGAGAGAGAGGTAGAAGTTGCTTTTTGACCTCTCCTTTTCCCGGAATAAACAACAAACAAGGAAGATGTTTGTCTAAAATCCTTTGTAGCATCTAAATAGAATTTTAGAGCGCGAACAACATCCAAATTGTGCAACAAACGTTCCTTCTTTGAAACTGGTTTCGGACACAGAGAAGGTACGATAATCTCCTGGTTAATGTTTTTGTTAGAAACAACTTTTGGAAGAAAACCAGGTTTAGTACGTAAAACCACCTTATCTGCATGGAACACCAGATAAGGAGGAGAACACTGCAGAGCAGATAATTCTGAAACTCTTCTAGCAGAAGAGATTGCAACCAAAAACAAAACTTTCCAAGATAATAACTTAATATCAACGGAATGTAAGGGTTCAAACGGAACCCCCTGAAGAACTGAAAGAACTAAATTGAGACTCCAAGGAGGAGTCAAAGGTTTGTAAACAGGCTTAATTCTAACCAGAGCCTGAACAAAGGCTTGAACATCTGGCACAGCTGCCAGCTTTTTGTGAAGTAACACAGACAAGGCAGAAATCTGTCCCTTCAGGGAACTTGCAGATAATCCTTTTTCCAATCCTTCTTGAAGGAAGGATAGAATCTTAGGAATCTTAACCTTGTCCCAAGGGAATCCTTTAGATTCACACCAACAGATATATTTTTTCCAAATTTTGTGGTAAATCTTTCTAGTTACAGGCTTTCTGGCCTGAACAAGAGTATCGATAACAGAATCTGAGAACCCTCGCTTCGATAAGATCAAGCGTTCAATCTCCAAGCAGTCAGCTGGAGTGAAACCAGGTTCGGATGTTCGAACGGACCCTGAACAAGAAGGTCTCGTCTCAAAGGTAGCTTCCAAGGTGGAGCCGATGACATATTCACCAGATCTGCATACCAAGTCCTGCGTGGCCACGCAGGAGCTATCAAGATCACCGACGCCCTCTCCTGATTGATCCTGGCTACCAGCCTGGGGATGAGAGGGAACGGCGGGAACACATAAGCTAGTTTGAAGGTCCAAGGTGCTACTAGTGCATCCACTAGAGCCGCCTTGGGATCCCTGGATCTGGACCCGTAGCAAGGAACTTTGAAGTTCTGACGAGAGGCCATCAGATCCATGTCTGGAATGCCCCACAGCTGAGTGACTTGGGCAAAGATTTCCGGATGGAGTTCCCACTCCCCCGGATGCAATGTCTGACGACTCAGAAAATCCGCTTCCCAATTTTCCACTCCTGGGATGTGGATAGCGGACAGGTGGCAGGAGTGAGACTCCGCCCATAGAATGATTTTGGTCACTTCTTCCATCGCTAGGGAACTCCTTGTTCCCCCCTGATGGTTGATGTACGCAACAGTTGTCATGTTGTCTGATTGAAACCGTATGAACTTGGCCCTCGCTAGCTGAGGCCAAGCCTTGAGAGCATTGAATATCGCTCTCAGTTCCAGAATATTTATCGGTAGAAGAGATTCTTCCCGAGACCAAAGACCCTGAGCTTTCAGGGATCCCCAGACCGCGCCCCAGCCCATCAGACTGGCGTCGGTCGTGACAATGACCCACTCTGGTCTGCGGAATGTCATCCCTTGTGACAGGTTGTCCAGGGACAGCCACCAACGGAGTGAGTCTCTGGTCCTCTGATTTACTTGTATCTTCGGAGACAAGTCTGTATAATCCCCATTCCACTGACTGAGCATGCACAGTTGTAATGGTCTTAGATGAATGAGCGCAAAAGGAACTATGTCCATAGCCGCTACCATCAACCCGATCACTTCCATGCACTGAGCTATGGAAGGAAGAGGAACGGAATGAAGTATCCGACAAGAGTCTAGAAGCTTTGATTTTCTGGCCTCTGTCAGAAATATCCTCATTTCTAAGGAGTCTATTATTGTTCCCAAGAAGGGAACCCTTGTTGACGGAGATAGAGAACTCTTTTCCACGTTCACTTTCCATCCGTGAGATCTGAGAAAGGCCAGGACGATGTCCGTGTGAGCCTTTGCTTGAGGAAGGGACGACGCTTGAATCAGAATGTCGTCCAAGTAAGGTACTACAGCAATGCCCCTTGGTCTTAGCACAGCTAGAAGGGACCCTAGTACCTTTGTGAAAATCCTTGGAGCAGTGGCTAATCCGAAAGGAAGCGCCACGAACTGGTAATGCTTGTCCAGGAATGCGAACCTTAGGAACCGATGATGTTCCTTGTGGATAGGAATATGTAGATACGCATCCTTTAAATCCACCGTGGTCATGAATTGACCTTCCTGGATGGAAGGAATAATAGTTCGAATGGTTTCCATCTTGAACGATGGAACCTTGAGAAACTTGTTTAAGATCTTGAGATCTAAGATTGGTCTGAACGTTCCCTCTTTTTTGGGAACTATGAACAGATTGGAGTAGAACCCCATCCCTTGTTCTCTTAATGGAACAGGATGAATCACTCCCATTTTTAACAGGTCTTCTACACAATGTAAGAATGCCTGTCTTTTTATGTGGTCTGAAGACAACTGAGACCTGTGGAACCTCCCCCTTGGGGGAAGTCCCTTGAATTCCAGAAGATAACCTTGGGAGACTATTTCTAGCGCCCAAGGATCCAGAACATCTCTTGCCCAAGCCTGAGCGAAGAGAGAGAGTCTGCCCCCCACCAGATCCGGTCCCGGATCGGGGGCCAACATTTCATGCAGTCTTAGTAGCAGCGGCAGGTTTCTTGGCCTGCTTTCCCTTGTTCCAGCCTTGCATTGGTCTCCAAGCTGGCTTGGCTTGAGAAGTATTACCCTCTTGCTTAGAGGACGTAGCACCTCGGGCTGGTCCGTTTCTACGAAAGGGACGAAAATTAGGTTTATTTTTTGCCTTGAAAGGCCGATCCTGAGGAAGGGCGTGGCCCTTACCCCCAGTGATATCAGAGATAATCTCTTTCAAGTCAGGGCCAAACAGCGTTTTCCCCTTGAAAGGAATGTTAAGTAGCTTGTTCTTGGAAGACGCATCAGCCGACCAAGATTTCAACCAAAGCGCTCTGCGCGCCACAATAGCAAACCCAGAATTCTTAGCCGCTAACCTAGCCAATTGCAAAGTGGCGTCTAGGGTGAAAGAATTAGCCAATTTGAGAGCATTGATTCTGTCCATAATCTCCTCATAAGGAGGAGAATCACTATCGACCGCCTTTATCAGCTCATCGAACCAGAAACATGCGGCTGTAGCGACAGGGACAATGCATGCAATTGGTTGTAGAAGGTAACCCTGCTGAACAAACATCTTTTTAAGCAAACCTTCTAATTTCTTATCCATAGGATCTTTGAAAGCACAACTATCCTCTATGGGTATAGTGGTGCGTTTGTTTAAAGTGGAAACCGCTCCCTCGACCTTGGGGACTGTCTGCCATAAGTCCTTTCTGGGGTCGACCAAAGGAAACAATTTTTTAAATATGGGGGGAGGGACGAAAGGAATACCGGGCCTTTCCCATTCTTTATTAACAATGTCCGCCACCCGCTTGGGTATAGGAAAAGCTTCTGGGAGCCCCGGCACCTCTAGGAACTTGTCCATTTTACATAGCTTCTCTGGGATGACCAACTTGTCACAATCATCCAGAGTGGATAATACCTCCTTAAGCAGAATGCGGAGATGTTCCAACTTAAATTTAAATGCAATCACATCAGGATCAGCCTGTTGAGAAATGTTCCCTGAATCAGTAATTTCTCCCTCAGACAAAACCTCCCTGGCCCCATCAGACTGGGTTAGGGGCCCTTCAGAGATATTAGTATCAGCGTTGCCATGCTCTTCAGTATCTAAAACAGAGCAGCCGCGCTTACGCTGACAAGTGTTCATTTGGGCTAAAATGTTTTTGACAGAATTATCCATTACAGCCGTTAATTGTTGCATAGTAAGGAGTATTGGCGCGCTAGATGTACTAGGGGCCTCCTGAGTGGGCAAGACTCGTGTAGACGAAGGAGGGAATGATGCAGTACCATGCTTACTCCCCTCACTTGAGGAATCATCTTGGGCATCATTGTCATTATCACATAAATCACATTTATTTAAATGAATAGGAATTCTGGCTTCCCCACATTCAGAACACAGTCTATCTGGTAGTTCAGACATGTTAAACAGGCATAAACTTGATAACAAAGTACAAAAAACGTTTTAAAATAAAACCGTTACTGTCACTTTAAATTTTAAACTGAACACACTTTATTACTGCAATTGCGAAAAAACATGAAGGAATTGTACAAAATTCACCAAATTTTCACCACAGTGTCTTAAAGCCTTAAAAGTATTGCACACCAAATTTGGAAGCTTTAACCCTTAAAATAACGGAACCGGAGCCGTTTTAAGCTTTAACCCCTTTACAGTCCCTGGTATCTGCTTTGCTGAGACCCAACCAAGCCCAAAGGGGAATACGATACCAAATGACGCCTTCAGAAAGTCTTTTCTAAGTATCAGAGCTCCACACACATGCGACTGCATGCCATGCCTCTCAAAAACAAGTGCGCCACACCGGCGCGAAAATGAGGCTCTGCTTATGCTTTGGGAAAGCCCCTAAGGAATAAGGTGCCTAATACAGTGCCTGCCGATATTCTTATATCAAAAAACCCAGATAAAATGATTCCTCAAGGCTAAATATGTGTTAATAATGAATCGATTTAGCCCAGAAAAGTCTACAGTCTTAATAAGCCCTTGTGAAGCCCTTATTTATGATCGTAATAAACATGGCTTACCGGATCCCATAGGGAAAATGACAGCTTCCAGCATTACATCGTCTTGTTAGAATGTGTCATACCTCAAGCAGCAAGAGACTGCATACTGTTCCCCCAACTGAAGTTAGTAGCTCTCAACAGTCCTGTGTGGAACAGCCATGGATTTTAGTTACGGTTGCTAAAATCATTTTCCTCATACAAACAGAAATCTTCATCTCTTTTCTGTTTCTGAGTAAATAGTACATACCAGCACTATTTCAAAATAACAAACTCTTGATTGAATAATAAAAACTACAGTTAAACACTAAAAAACTCTAAGCCATCTCCGTGGAGATGTTGCCTGTACAACGGCAAAGAGAATGACTGGGGTAGGCGGAGCCTAGGAGGGATCATGTGACCAGCTTTGCTGGGCTCTTTGCCATTTCCTGTTGGGGAGGAGAATATCCCACAAGTAAGGATGACGCCGTGGACCGGACACACCTATGTTGGAGAAATCCTCATTTCTAAGGAGTCTATTATAGTTCCCAAGAAGGGAACCCTCGTTGACGGAGATAGAGAACTCTTTTCCACGTTCACTTTCCATCCGTGAGATCTGAGAAAGGCCAGGACAATGTCCATGTGAGCCTTTACTTGAGGAAGGGACGACGCTCGAATCAGAATGTCGTCCAAGTAAGGTACTACAGCAATGCCCCTTGGTCTTAGCACCGCCAGAAGGGACCCTAGTACCTATGAGAAAATCCTAGGAGCAGTGGCTAATCCGAAAGAAAACGCCACGAACTGGAAATGCTTGTCCAGGAATGCAAACCTTAGGAACCGATGATGTTCCTTGTGGATAGGAATATGTAGATACGCATCCTTGAAATCCACCTTGGTCATGAATTGACCTTCCTGGATGGAAGGAAGAAGTGTTCGAATGGTTTCCATCTTGAACGATGGAACCTTGAGAACTTGTTCAAGATCTAGAGATCTAAGATTGGTCTGAACGTTCCCTCTTTTTTGGGAACTATGAACAGATTGGAGTAGAACCCCATCCCTTGTTCTCCTAATGGAACAGGATGAATCACTCCCATTTTTAGCAGGTCTTCTACCCAATGTAAGAATGCCTGTCTTCTTATGTGGTCTGAAGACAACTGAGACCTGTGGAACCTCCCCCTTGGAGGAAGCCCCTTGAACTCCAGAGAATAACCTTGGGAGACTATTTCTAGCGCCCAAGGATCCAGAACATCTCTTGCCCAAGCCTGAGCGAAGAGAGAGAGTCTGCCCCCCACCAGATCCGGTCCCGGATCGGGGGCCCGCATTTCATGCTGTCTTGGTAGCAGTGGCAGGTTTCCTGGCCTGCTTTCCTTTGTTCCAGCCTTGCATAGGTCTCCAGGCTGGATTGGCTTGAGAAGTATTACCTTCCTGCTAGAGGACGTAGCCCTTGGGGCTGATCCGTTTCTGCGAAAGGGACGAAACTTAGGTTTATTTTTGGTCTTGAAAAGACCTATCCTGAGGAAGGGCGTGGCCCTTGCCCCCAGTGATATCAGAGATAATCTCTTTCAAGTCAGGGCCAAAGAGTGTTTTCCCCTTGAAAGGAATGTCAAGCAATTTGTTCTTGGAAGACGCATCCGCTGCCCAAGATTTTAACCAAAGCGCTCTGCGCCACAATAGCAAACCCAGAATTTTTTCGCCGCTAACCTAGCCAATTGCAAGGTGGCGTCTAGGGTGAAAGAATTAGCCAATTTAAGAGCACGAATTCTGTCCATAATCTCCTCATAAGAAGAAGAATTACTAATAATCGCCTTTCCTAGCTCATCAAACTAGAAACACGCGGCTGCAGTGACAGGGACAATGCATGCAATTGGTTGTAGAAGGGAACCTTGCTGAACAAACATCTTTAGCAGACCTAATTTTTTATCCATAGGATCTTGGAAAGCACAACTATCTTCTATGGGTATAGTGGCGCGCTTGTGTAGAGTAGAAACCGCCCCCTCGACCTTGGGGACTGTCTGCCATCAGTCCTTTCTGGGGTCGACTATAGGAAAACAATTTTATAAATATGGGGGGAGGTACTAAAGGTATACCGGGCCTGTCCCATTCTTTACTAACAATGTACGCCACCCGCTTGGATATAGGAAAAGCTTCGGGGGGCCCCGGGGCCTCTAAGAAATTTTCCATTTTACATAGTGGTTCTGGAATGACCAGATAATCACAATCATCCAAATTGGATAACACCTCCTTAAGCAGAGCGCGGAGATGTTCCAACTTAAATTTAAAAGTAATCACATCAGGTTCAGCTTGTTGAGAAATGTTTCCAGAATCTGAAATTTCTCCCTCAGACAAAACCTCCCTGGCCCCCTCAGACTGGTGTAGGGGCCCTTCAGAAACCATATCATCAGCGTTCTCATGCTCTACAGAATTTTCTAAAACAGAGCAGTCGCGCTTTCGCTGATAAGTGGGCATATTGGCTAAAATGTTTTTGATAGAATTATCCATTACAGCCGTTAAATGTTGCATAGTAAGGAGTATTGGCGCACTAGATGTACTAGGGGCCTCCTGTATGGGCAAGACTGGTGTAGACGAAGGAGAGGATGATGCAGTACCATGCTTACTCCCCTCACTTGAGGAATCATCTTGGGCATCATTTTCACTAAATTTTTTTTTTTTTTTATGACATAAAATACATATAGTTAAATGAGAAGGAACCTTGGTTTCCCCACAGTCAGAACACAATCTATCTGGTAGTTCAGACATGTTAAACAGGCATAAACTTGATAACAAAGCACAAAAAACGTTTTAAAATAAAACCGTTACTGTCACTTTAAATTTTAAACTAAACACACTTTATTACTGCAATTGCGAAAAAGTATGAAGGAATTGTTCAAAATTCACCAAAATTTCACCACAGTGTCTTAAAGCCTTAAAAGTATTGCACACCAAATTTGGAAGCTTTAACCCTTAAAATAACGGAACCGGAGCCGTTTTTATATTTAACCCCTTTACAGTCCCTGGAATCTGCTTTGCTGAGACCCAACCAAGCCCAAAGGGGAATACGATACCAAATGATGCCTTCAGAAAGACTTTTCTATGTATCAGAGCTCCACACACATGCAGCTGCATGCCATGCTGTCCTCAAAAACAAGTGCGCCATACCGGCGCGAAAATGAGGCTCTGACTATGATTAGGGAAAGCCCCTAAAGAATAAGGAGTCTAAAACAGTGCCTGCCGATATAATCATATCAAAATACCCTGAATAAATGATTCCTCAAGGCTAAATATGTGTTAATAATGAATCGATTTAGCCCAGAAAAAGTCTACAGTCTTAATAAGCCCTTGTGAAGCCCTTATTTACTATCTTAATAAACATGGCTTACCGGATCCCATAGGGAAAATGACAGCTTCCAGCATTACATCGTCTTGTTAGAATGTGTCATACCTCAAGCAGTAAGAGACTGCACACTGTTCCCCCAACTGAAGTTAATTGCTCTCAACAGTCCTGTGTGGAACAGCCATGGATTTTAGTTACGGTGCTAAAATCATTTTCCTCATACAAACAGAAATCTTCATCTCTTTTCTGTTTCTGAGTAAATAGTACATACCAGCACTATTTTAAAATAACAAACTCTTGATTGAATAATAAAAACTACAGTTAAACACTAAAAAACTCTAAGCCATCTCCGTGGAGATGTTGCCTGTACAACGGCAAAGAGAATGACTGGGGTAGGCGGAGCCTAGGAGGGATCATGTGACCAGCTTTGCTGGGCTCTTTGCCATTTCCTGTTGGGGAGGAGAATATCCCACAAGTAAGGATGACGCCGTGGACCGGACACACCTATGTTGGAGAAATTGCGAGCGTACTTATCCGCCAAACCTCGCTACCGCTCCATTTTTCACTGTAATTAGACACATTTGACCACCAACTCGCCAAAAAACGAATGTACTAAAAAATCTATTTGTCCGCTCGCTACAATTTCCGCTCCCACCTCGCTATTTTTGCCTCGCCACCTTTTAGGTGGCGGGCAAGGTACAAAACAATAGGAAAGTCAATCTAGACGCCAGTCTAGACATATATAAAAGGCAGTAATATCAGCATTGTACTTACAGCATAACTGGCGTCTAATTTGTCTCTCATTTCCATGTACATAAATTGCGCCCAATTTGTCGACTGTAATTAAAGAGTAATCTATTTAAATTTGTATTGTTAGTTGTCAATCTTTATAATTATTTTTATATTAATATTTATATATTATCAGATCCAGATGAAGCCATATCCAAATTGTAAATAAATATTACAAAAATAACGCTCTGTTATCACTCTTCAAAAAATTTTGAACAATAATAAAGTTGTTTAGATAAGTTGAACTTTTATAGGAGCAAAATATCCCGCGACTACTATGATGTTCGTGACACCTTGCATGTCACGTGTTAATAATTGGCCAGACAATTCAACTGAAAGTTAAGTACCATCAGCTTAGTCGCGGCGAGCGAGGCGTCAAATTTATCAACAATCCGCAACTGCTCGCGGCGGGCTAGACTTGTCTATTTATTGGGGGAATATTAGTACATAGCGACAGCGGACACCATTTCGCCCGCGGCGAGTAACGGCGAGTTTATCCGCGTCTACAATGACGGATGAATTGACGGCTTAGTACATGGAGCCCTAAACGTTTATCTTCTGTTTCAGATAGATCTTCATCAGAAGAGAATGAATTATTATGTTGTTGGTCATTTGAAATTTCATCAGCTAAATGAGAAGTTTTAAAAGACCTTTTACGTTTATTAGACGGTGGAAATGCAGACAAAGCCTTCATAATAGATTCAGAAACAAATTCTTTAAAATTTATAGGTATATCATGCACATTAGAAGTTGAAGGAACTGCAACTGGCAATGTACTATTACTGATAGAAACACTATCTGCATGTAAAAGTTTATCATGACAACTATTACAAATGACATTCGGTGGAATAATTTCTACAATTTTACAACAAATGCACTTAACTTTGGTAGAACCGATGTCAGGCAGCAATGTTCCAGCAGAAACTTCAGAGACAGGATCAGATTGGGACATCTTGCTCAATGTAAGAGAAAAAACAACATATAAAGCAAAATGATCTATTTCCTTAAATGACAGTTTCAGGAATGGGAAAAAATGCAAAAGCATAGGCCTCTTGATAGAAAAGAAAGCAGGAGACAAACAAAAATGGGGTATTGAAATAATGAAGAAAAATTGGCGCCAAGTATGACGCACAACGTAACGTAAACCTTTTTTGGCGCCAAAAATGACCGGAAATGACACACTTGCGTCACTAATGACGCCGCCGTGTGAAAGGTCTCGACATCACGTATGACGCCGGAAATGCTGAAGTTGCGTCAAAAACGTAATTTCCCGCGCCAAAAAAGTTCGCGCCAAAAATGACGCAATAAAGTCTAACATTTGACGCACCCGCGGGCCTAATACCCGCAAATGCAAAAGTAGTCAAATTGAAAAAGACTAAACCAAAGGTAAGAAACAAATTTGTTAAAGTGTTTATATTCCCAAATATGAAACTGACAGTCTGCAGAAGGAAATACATGAACCTGACTCATGGCAAATATAAGTACAATACATATATTTAGAACTTTATATAATTTGCAGAAAGTGCCAAACCATAGCTGAGAGTGTCTTAAGTAAATGAAAACATACTTACCAAAAGACACCCAATCCACATATAGCAGATAGCCAAACCAGTACTAAAACAGTTCTTTAGTAGAGGTAATGGTAAATTTGAGAGTATATTGTCGATCTGAAAAGGGAGGTAGGAGATGAATCTCTACGACCGATAACAGAGAACCCATGAAAAAGACCCCTGTTAGGGAAATCATCGTATTCAATAGGTGATACTCCCTTCACGTCCCTCTGACATTCGCTGTACTCTGAGAGGAATCGGGCTTCAACAATGCTGAGAAGCGCATATCAACATAGAAATCTTAGCACAAACTTACTTCACCACCTCCATAGAAGGCAAAGTTTGTAAAACTGAATTGTGGGTGTGATGAGGGGTGTATTTATAGGCATTTTGAGGTTTGGGAAACTTTGCCCCTCCTGGTAGGATTGTATATCCCATATGTCACTAGCACATGGACTCTTGCCAATTACATGAAAGAAATATAAGCTGAACACCCTAAGTTCATGCATTACTACCACTACCCTGATCCAAGATGTCTTTCTTTTCTTAAAGGGACAGTAACATTGACCGATTAGCTTTAACATTTTGCTTCTTTGTGTACTTAAAGGGATAGTAAACCCCAATTTTTTCTTTTATGATTCAGATAGAACATACAATTTTAAACAACTTTCCAATTTACCTCTATTATCAATTTTGCTTAATTCTCTTGTTATCCATTGCTGAAGGAACAGCGCTGCACTACTGGTAGCTAGCTGAACACATCTAGTCCAATCACAAGGGACAAATGTGTGCAGGAAACAATTAGCAGCAGCTCCCACTAGTGTATATGTGTGTAGTCCTTTTTAACAAGGGTTACTAAGAGAACGAAGCACATTTGAAAATAGAAGTGAATTTAAAAGTGTCTTTAAATGACATGCTCTTAACTTAACTTATTCAGAAGGCTACGTGGTGTTAGGAGGCGATTTTAATATGGCCCCACAATCTCCTCTGGATAGGCTATGGCAGGTCAATAAACAAATAAAACAAAAGAGAGATAACCTTGAAACAAAACTGTTTAAAACCTTAACTCAGAACTTAGCGGTTAAAGACATCTGGAGGATTCAAAATCCTGATGTTCGAGACTACACCTGTCTATCCAGGGCCCACAAGACCCTATCCAGAATAGATCTTTTTCTAATTGATGATCGATTATGTACAATGAAAACTACTGCAGGAATAACACCTGTAATCTTATCCGATCACTCTCCTATTTTCTTAGAAGTACAACTTAACCGTTTCATAAACTCTCCTGCAAGGTTTATCTTCCCATATTATTTGGTCAATGATTCTAAATTTAAAAAACATCTAATTGACAGATTTAAGGAATATCTCCAATTTAATTCTGAGTTTGTAGACCGCTCGGAAATTTTCTGGGGAGCTGCTAAAGCAGTCCTCAGAGGGGAAATAACGGCATATGCCGCCATGATATCGAAGAGACTGAAAAAGAGAAAGAGGCCACGAATTCTGTGGTTAATGCATATAATCGTTATCTATTGCAGAGAACACCCTTCTATTGGGTTAAATATATAAAAGCTAAGAGTGAAAGACGCTGTGGCATTATTATTGGAAACACAGAGGGAATAGAGGTTTCAGGCCAAGCTCTACCGGTTTGGAAACAAATCCGGCAAATTATTAGCTAAGCTAGTTAAAGGAGATAATAAGCCCCCCATGATCGAAAAAATTCTTCACTCAGGGAAGTCACTGGTAAAAACAGAGGATATCCTAGAGGCATTTACAAAGTATTATAGCGATCTTTACTCAGCAAAAATTGCAGATAAGGACCAGTCTGAGCAATTCTGGAGTCAGGTAAACTGTCCCACAATTACAACAGAAATAAACTCTATCTTGAATAGCCCGATTTCTAATGAGGAAATCAGTAAAACGATTTCTGAATCATCTATGAACAAAGCAGCAGGCCCAGATGGCATTCCCAATGAGGTATATAAGATCTTAACCCAAGAGATAGTTCCTTATCTACGTAATATCTATAATGAATTTTTCATCAATGGTAATGCCATACCAGCTGGCTTCTCTGCCTCTTTTACAACACTACTTCTTAAGGGAGGCAAGGATCCCAATCATAAGGATTCCTACCGACCTATAGCCCTCTTAAAATCGGACTACAAGATTCTTGCTTCAATCTTGGCACGCAGGCTTCAAGGCGGTCTCCCATATATCATTCATAATGATCAAGCAGGGTTCATCCACCGTCGAAACTCCGCCTCTAAAATCCGGGAAGTCCTCCTGACGACAGAATTCTTTCAGACTCAAGAGGGAGGGAACAGGGGACAACAAGGATCTTGCAATAGTTGACATTGATGCGGCTAAAGCATTTGATTCAGTTTATTTTAGCCACTTGTTTACTTACTTGGCCAAGTTTGGGTTTAAGGATAATTTTCTTAATTTTATAAAGAATCTATATACACGTCCCCACACTAGACTGATAGTTAATAATTCTTTATCTTCTGATATCGCCATTGAAAGGGGAACGCGCCAGGGTTGCCCCCTGTCCCCCCTTCTCTTCGATATTGCCATAGAATCTTTAGCAATAAAGATTAGACAGAGTGTTGAGGGCATCAGAATAGGCGAGCATGTAATGAAAGCTGCATTATATGCGGACGACATACTCCTCTATATTTCAAATAAAAAGGTAAATAAATATACCCAAACTGCTTAGCATCATTGAACAATTTGGCTCATTTTCTGGGTATATTGTTAATACTTCCAAGTCCGAACTATTTTGGCTAAGAAAGAGCATCGATTCAATAAAAGACAGCTCGTTTAAAGAGGTCTCCAAATCATTTAAATATCTGGGAATTACTATACCAGTAAGATTCACCGATCTTTATAAATTTAACATACCCATCTCACTATCTGGGAGAATAGCCCTATACAAAATGATCCTCCTCCCGAAACTCTTATACATTTTACAAAATACCCCACTAATAATATATGGAAAGGATATTCGGTTACTCAATAGGGTAGTTGGAAATTTTCTTTGGCAAGGGAAGAAGTCGAGAATCTCTTTAACAAAATTATCTTTGGCAAAAGAACATGGGGGCTTAGCTCTGCCAGACATTAGGCAATACAACTTGGCTTTTCTTGCACAAACCGTGACAGATTGGCTTTATTCCAAAAACTATGTTACAAATACATCGTTAGAAGCTAATATCTGCCACCCATTTCTCCCAGCCGGCCTGGCTCATTGTGAACCCAAATTATTACCTCCTGAAATCAAGAAGCTCAAAACCATCCTGAATCCTATCAAAGCCTGGGGGAAAATTGGGGCTGCTTTAAAAATTGATTGCAGCTTCTCCCAATACCTACCAATAAAAGGGAATCCCAAATTTCAACCTGGCTTGGAAATGGCCATATTCGACAGATGGTCCCATCTTGGACTAGAAAAAGTCCAGCAACTCTTTGAAAAGGATTCAAATACTATAAAAACATTTGAACATTTGAAAAACATAATTTATGCTTACCTGATAAATTCCTTTCTTCTGTTGTGCGATCAGTCCACGGGTCATCATTACTTCTGGGATATAACTCCTCCCCAACAGGAAATGCAAGAGGATTCACCCAGCAGAGCTGATATAGCTCCTCCCCTCTACGTCAGTCCCAGTCATTCGACCAAGAATCAACGAGAAAGGAGTAACCAAGGGTGAAGTGGTGACTGGAGTATAATTTTAAAAGATATTTACCTGCCTTAAAAAACAGGGCGGGCCGTGGACTGATCGCACAACAGAAGAAAGGAATTTATCAGGTAAGCATAAATTATGTTTTCTTCTGTTATGTGCGATCAGTCCACGGGTCATCATTACTTCTGGGATACCAATACCAAAGCAAAAGTACACGGATGACGGGAGGGATAGGCAGGCTCATTATACAGAAGGAACCACTGCCTGAAGAACCTTTCTCCCAAAAATAGCCTCCGAAGAAGCAAAAGTGTCAAATTTGTAAAATTTGGAAAAAGTATGAAGCGAAGACCAAGTTGCAGCCTTGCAAATCTGTTCAACAGAGGCCTCATTCTTAAAGGCCCAAGTGGAAGCCACAGCTCTAGTGGAGTGAGCTGTAATTCTTTCAGGAGGCTGCTGTCCAGCAGTCTCATAGGCTAAACGTATTATACTACGAAGCCAGAAAGAGAGAGAGGTAGCAGAAGCTTTTTGACCTCTCCTCTGTCCAGAATAAACGACAAACAGGGAAGAAGTTTGGCGAAAATTTTTAGTTGCCTGCAAGTAGAACTTGAGGGCACGAACTACATCCAGATTGTGTAGAAGACGTTCCTTCTTTGAAGAAGGATTTGGACACAAGGATGGAACAACAATCTCTTGATTGATATTCCTGTTAGTAACTACCTTAGGTAAGAACCCAGGTTTAGTACGCAGAACTACCTTATCTGAGTGAAAAATCAGATAAGGAGAATCACAATGTAATGCTGATAACTCAGAGACTCTTCGAGCCGAGGAAATAGCCATTAAAAACAGAACTTTCCAAGATAACAATTTTATATCAATGGAATGAAGGGGTTCAAATGGAACCCCTTGTAAAACGTTAAGAACTAAGTTTAAACTCCATGGCGGAGCAACGGCTTTAAACACAGGCTTGATCCTAGCTAAAGCTTGACAAAAAGCCTGGACGTCTGGATTTTCTGACAGACGCCTGTGTAACAAGATGGACAGAGCTGAAATCTGTCCCTTTAATGAACTAGCCGATAAACCCTTTTCTAAACCTTCTTGTAGAAAAGACAATATCCTAGGGATCCTAACCTTACTCCAGGAGTAACGTTTGGATTCGCACCAGTATAGGTATTTGCGCCATATTTTATGGTAAATCTTTCTGGTAACAGGCTTCCTAGCCTGGATCAAGGTATCAATAACCGACTCAGAAAAACCACGCTTTGATAAAATCAAGCGTTCAATTTCCAAGCAGTCAGTTTCAGAGAAGTTAGATTTTGATGTTTGAATGGACCCTGTATCAGAAGGTCCTGTCTCAGAGGTAGAGACCAAGGTGGACAGGATGACATGTCCACTAGATCTGCATACCAAGTCCTGCGTGGCCATGCAGGCGCTATTAGAATCACAGATGCTCTCTCTTGTTTGATTTTCGCAATCAATCGAGGAAGCAGCGGGAAGGGTGGAAACACATAAGCCATCCCGAAGTTCCAAGGTGCTGTCAAAGCATCTATCAGAACCGCTCCCGGATCCCTGGATCT
The DNA here is from genome assembly GCF_027579735.1 of Bombina bombina. NCBI lineage: Eukaryota > Metazoa > Chordata > Amphibia > Anura > Bombinatoridae > Bombina > Bombina bombina. Next base: position 398,462,753 of record NC_069500.1, on the reverse strand, counting down.
GGACCCGTAGTGAGGAAGTTTGGCGTTCTGGCGAGACGCCATGAGATCTATCTCTGGTTTGCCCCAACGTCGAAGTATTTGGGCAAAAATCTCCGGATGAAGTTCCCACTCTCCCGGATGAAAAGTCTGGCGACTCAAGAAATCCGCCTCCCAGTTCTCCACTCCCGGGATGTGGATTGCAGACAGGTGGCAAGAGTGAGACTCTGCCCAGCGAATTATCTTTGATACTTCCATCATTGCTAGGGAGCTTCTTGTCCCTCCCTGATGGTTGATGTAAGCTACAGTCGTGATATTGTCCGACTGAAACCTGATGAACCCCTGAGTTGTTAATTGGGGCCAAGCTAGAAGGGCATTGAGGACTGCCCTCAATTCCAGAATGTTTATTGGAAGGAGACTCTCCTCCTGATTCCATAATCCCTGAGTCTTCAGAGAATTCCAGACAGCGCCCCAACCTAGCAGGCTGGCGTCTGTTGTTACGATTGTCCAGTCTGGCCTGCTGAATGGCATCCCCCTGGACAGGTGTGGCCGATAAAGCCACCATAGAAGAGAATTTCTGGTCTCTTGATTCAGATTCAGGGTAGGGGACAAATCTGAGTAATCCCCATTCCACTGACTTAGCATGCACAATTGCAGCGGTCTGAGGTGTAGGCGTGCAAAAGGTACTATGTCCATTGCCGCTACCATTAAGCCAATCACCTCCATGCATTGAGCTACTGACGGGTGTTGAATGGAATGAAGGACACGGCATGCATCCTGAAGCCTTGTTAACCTGTCTTCTGTCAGGTAAATCTTCATTTCTACAGAATCTATAAGAGTCCCCAAGAATGGAACTCTTGTGAGAGGAAAAAGAGAACTTTTCTTTTCGTTCACTTTCCATCCATGCGACCTTAGAAATGCCAGAACTAACTCTGTATGAGACTTGGCAGTTTGAAAGCTTGAAGCTTGTATTAGAATGTCGTCTAGGTACGGAGCTACCGAAATCCCTCGCGGTCTTAGTACCGCCAGAAGGGCACCCAGAACCTTTGTGAAGATTCTTGGGGTCGTAGCCAATCCGAATGGAAGAGCTACAAACTGGTAGTGCCTGTCTAGGAAGGCAAACCGTAGATACCGTTGATGATCTTTGTGAATCGGTATGTGAAGGTAAGCATCTTTTAAATCCACTGTGGTCATGTACTGACCCTTTTGGATCATAGGTAAGATTGTCCGAATAGTTTCCATTTTGAACGATGGAACTCTTAGGAATTTGTTTAGAATCTTTAAATCTAAGATTGGCCTGAAAGTTCCCTCTTTTTTGGGAACCACAAACAGGTTTGAGTAGAACCCTTGTCCTTGTTCCGACCGCGGAACTGGATGGATCACTCCCATTAATAACAGATCTTGTACACAGCGTAGAAACGCTTCTTTCTTTATCTGGTTTGTTGACAACCTTGACAGATGAAATCTCCCTTTTGGGGGAGATAATTTGAAGTCTAGAAGGTATCCCTGAGATATGATCTCCAGCGCCCAGGGATCCTGAACATCTCTTGCCCAGGCCTGAGCGAAGAGAGAAAGTCTGCCCCCCACTAGATCCGGTCCCGGATCGGGGGCTCTCGGTTCATGCTGTCTTTGGGGCAGCAGCAGGTTTCCTGGCCTGTTTGCCCTTATTCCAGGACTGGTTAGGTTTCCAGCCTTGCCTGTAACGAGCAACAGCTCCTTCCTGTTTTGGTGCAGTGGAGGTTGACGCTGCTCCAGGTTTGAAATTCCGAAAGGGACGAAAATTAGACTGTCTAGCCTTAGCTTTGGCTTTGTCTTGAGGTAGGGCGTGGCCCTTACCTCCTGTAATGTCAGCGATAATTTCTTTCAACCCGGGCCCAAATAAAGACTGCCCCTTGAAAGGTATATTAAGTAATTTAGACTTAGAAGTAACATCAGCTGACCAGGATTTTAGCCACAGTGCTCTACGTGCCTGTATGGCGAATCCAGAGTTCTTAGCCGTAAGTTTGGTTAAATGTACTACGGCCTCCGAAATGAATGAATTGGCTAGTTTAAGGACTCTAAGCCTGTCCATAATGTCGTCTAGCGTAGATGAACTAAGGTTCTCTTCCAGAGACTCAATCCAAAATGCTGCCGCAGCCGTAATCGGCGCGATACATGCAAGGGGTTGCAATATAAAACCTTGTTGAACAAACATTTTCTTAAGGTAACCCTCTAATTTTTTATCCATTGGATCTGAAAAAGCACAGCTATCCTCCACCGGGATAGTGGTACGCTTAGCTAAAGTAGAAACTGCTCCCTCCACCTTAGGGACCGTTTGCCATAAGTCCCGAGTAGTGGCGTCTATTGGAAACATCTTTCTAAATATTGGAGGGGGTGAGAACGGCACACCGGGTCTATCCCACTCCTTAGTAACAATTTCAGTTAATCTCTTAGGTATAGGAAAAACGTCAGTACTCGCCGGTACCGCAAAGTATTTATCCAACCTACACATTTTCTCTGGTATTGCAATGGTGTTACAATCATTGAGAGCTGCTAAGACCTCCCCTAGTAATGCACGGAGGTTCTCCAATTTAAATTTAAAATTTGAAATATCTGAATCCAATCTGTTTGGATCAGAACCGTCACCCACAGAATGAAGCTCTCCGTCCTCATGCTCTGCAAGCTGTGACGCAGTATCAGACATGGCCCTAGTATTGTCAGCGCACTCTGTTCTCACCCCAGAGTGATCACGCTTGCCTCTTAGTTCTGGTAATTTAGACAAAACTTCAGTCATAACAGTAGCCATATCATGTAATGTTATCTGTAATGGCCGCCCAGATGTATTAGGCGCCATAATATCACGCACCTCCCGGGCGGGAGATGCAGGTACTGCCGCGTGAGGCGAGTTAGTCGGCATAACTCTCCCCTCGCAGTTTGGTGAAATTTGTTCACATTGTACAGATTGACTTTTATTTAAAGTAGCATCAATACAGTTAGTACATAAATTTCTATTGGGCTCCACCTTGGCATTGGAACAAATGACACAGATATCATTCTCTGAGTCAGACATGTTTAACACACTAGCAATAACTTGCAACCTGGTTATAATCTTTTTTAACAAAAACGTACTGTGCCTCAAAGAGGTACTTAAACGATTAAATGACAGTTGAGATAATGAACTGAAACAGTTATAGCATCAAGTTTAAAATAACACAACTTTTAGCAAAGGTTTGTTCCCATTAGTAAATAACTAAATTTGACATAAAAAGAGTAACGTTTTTATTCACAGTCAATAAAAATTCTCACAGCTCTGCTGAGAGAATGTACCTCCCTTCAAAGAAGTTTGAAGACCCCTGAGATCTGTCAGTGAACCGGATCATGCAGGAAATATAATAGTAGCTGACTGGAATTTTTTGATGCGTAGCAAAAGAGCGCCAAAAACGGCCCCTCCCTCTCACACACAGCAGTGAGGAGAAACGAAACTGTCACAATTTAAAGCATACAACTGCCAAGTGGAAAATAATGCCCAAACATTTATTTACTCAGTACCTCAGCAATGTAAACGATTCTACATTCCAGCAAAAACGTTTAACATGACAATATTTATTAAAAGGATTAGTGACCTTTAACAGAGTAGTTCCGGTGAAAAACCATTCCCAGAATACTGAAGTGTATACATACATGTCATTATAACGGTATAGCAGGATTTTTTCATCAATTCCATTCAGAAAATAAAAACTGCTACATACCTCAATGCAGATTCATCTGCCCGCTGTCCCCTGATCTGAAGCCTTTACCTCCCTCAGATGGCCGAGAACAGCTATATGATCTTAACTACTCCGGTTAAAATCATAGTAAAAAACTCTGGTAGATTCTTCTTCAAACTCTGCCAGAGAAGTAATAACACGCTCCGGTGCTATTGTAAAATAACAAACTTTTGATTGAAGTCATAAAAACTAAGTATAATCACCATAGTCCTCTCACACATCCTATCTAGTCGTTGGGTGCAAGAGAATGACTGGGACTGACGTAGAGGGGAGGAGCTATATCAGCTCTGCTGGGTGAATCCTCTTGCATTTCCTGTTGGGGAGGAGTTATATCCCAGAAGTAATGATGACCCGTGGACTGATCGCACATAACAGAAGAAAATGAATTTAATCTATCACATAAGGAGTTTTTTGCATATTTGCAGATCAGACATTATGGTTCGGTGATTATCAGGAACACATAATTGTCTTGGACCCTAGGTAAATTGGAGAATTGGCTGATTCTGATCAAAGCCGGACGCATGTCAATTACTCCCTGTTACGCACTCCTTAATTCCAACAAAGGAATTCCCCTATTAGAACATTTGGCGATGGACTGGTCCAGGTTAATTCCCTCGGATTTGATAGATTCAAATAGCGTGCAGAAGTCAATTGCCAGGGTAACTCGGGCTACTCTCTCCGCTACCTGGAGGGAAGCGCATCTGAAAATCTTACATAGAACATACTTTACTCCAGCCCTAGGCTATAAAATACACAATTTGGACTTTAGCGAATGCCCAAAGTGTTCTCTTGCTGCAGATGATTTGGTGCATATGTTCTGGAACTGCCCAAAAATACGCCAATTCTGGTACAGAGTAGAATTTTGGCTCAATAAAAATGGTATTGATTAATTAACAATTTTTTTTTTTTTGATTAATTTTAATTTATGGAAAAGGGAAAAAAAAGAGAGAAAAAAAAGGTTTAGCATTAATCAAGTGCATTATCCAGTGTAAACAAATGCAGTACAGTGGTACCCAATTATATAAGTTTTTGTCTATTCAAATCAACATGTTAATCTGATTTTTTCTCTGTGATATAACAGACACAATTGATTTGTAACACTAATGCAATTGCCAAGTCTTTCATTTAATTTTTTTCTGGATATGTATATCAAATGTTTTACCATCTATGTATTATCCAATGTACTAAACCTTAATAAAAAAGGAAAAGGAAAAAATGACATGCTCTATCTGAATCATGCAAGTTTAATTTTTACTTTTCTATCCCTTTAAAAAAAAAAAAAAAAAAAAAAAAGGTATGCTTACCTGATAAATTTCTTTCTTTCCTGATATGGAGAGTCCATAGCGTCATTCAATTATTAGTGGGAATATCACTCCTGGTCAGCAGGAGGCGGCAAAGAGCACCACAGCAAAGCTGTTAAGTGTTACTCCCCTACCAATAATCCCCAGTCATTCGACCGAAGGGAAATGGAAAAGGAATAACACAAAGGTGTAGAGGTTTAGTCAAAAATAACTGTCTTGATAAAGGGTGGGGTCGTGGACTCTCCATATCCATAAAGAAATTTATCAGGTAAGCATATATTTGGTTTTGTTTCCTAAGATATGGAGAGTCCACGACGTTATTCAATTACTAGTGGGAACCAATACCCAAGCTAGAGGACACTGAATGAACAGGGAGGGAGAACAAGACAGGCAGACCTAAACAAAAGGCACCACCGCTTGAAGAACCTTTCTCCCAAGAGAGGCCTCAGCCGAGGCAAATTTGGAAAAAGTATGCAGAGGACACCAAGTTGCAGCCTTGAAAAACTGTTCCACAGAAGCTTCATTTCTGAAAGCCCAAGAAGATGAGACAGCCCTAGTGGAATGAGCTGTAATTCTCTCAGGAGGCTGCTGTCCAGCAGTCTCATAAGCAAAACAAATTATACTTCTAAACCAGAGGGAACGAGAAGTAGCAGTAGCCTTTTGACCCTTACGCTTTCCTGAGAAACAAACGGAAGAAGACTGGCGAAAATCCTTAGTCGCCTGTAGGTAGAATTTTAGAGCACGCACAACCTCCAAGTTGTGCAACAGACGTTCTTAATGAGAAGGATTGGGACAGAGAAAAGGAACAACAATTTCCTTATTAATATTTCTATCCAAAACCACATTAGGAAGAAACCCCAATAAAGTACGAAGAACCGCCCTATCCGTATGAAAGATAAGGTAACGCGAATCACACTGCAAAGCCGAGCGTTCCGAAACTATCCAAGCAGAAGAGATAGCAATAAGAAACAAAACCTTCCAAGATAGTAACTTAATATCTATGGAATACATTGGCTCAAATGGAGGCATAACAAGCATTTGTCAAGGCACAGAGTCTTCCATGTCCATAATACTAAATAAAATACACTGTCACTTTAAGAATTTTTAATAACACAATTTGGCTGCCAAATGTCTCGAAAACGATCGTATAGTAGATCGACACTGAAGAAACTGAAATTTAATGATGCTGCTCCGCTCCATGAATATCCGACAGCAGAGAGAAGTCATATGACCGGCAGAGAGAGGAAACTACGCAGCAAGTAAAAGGCGCGCGTTTCTCTCTGCCTACAACACTGGAGCTAAATTTACACAAACGATCAAACAGTATGTCAGCCTAGCTAAGCAAGCAATGAAAACCAACTGCCAAATTTTAAGTTTAAGCCCCACACACATACTAATAAAGTATTTCAGCAAAATTAGCCCAAAGAGGAAAAACGTCCCAATAAAGGGAAGATTAACTCCAAGTCTCAACATACATAATGTGCCTGCCAACTGCCAAAGAGAATCCTGTATAAAGGATTTTTAAAAATGTCCCCATCTACTGCATATGAAATTCTTCTGAAGTGCAAGTCTCTAAGACCTAAAAGACAAAAGCACTTGCCTGCAGTCTAGCTGTCCGGCAGGAAGACAGCTCACAAGGCGTGAAAGGACACATACTCCTTTTACAGAGACCTGTAGAAATTCCAAGGGACCCCCAGAGCATCTATCAGTACCGCCTGAGGATCCCTCGACCTTGTCCAGTACCTCGGAAATTTGGCATTCTGTCGAGATGCCATGAGATCCAGCTCCAGCTGTCCCCATTTGAGAATCAAGTTGAAAAAACTTCCGAACTCAGAAAATCCGCTTCCCAATTGTCCACCCCTGGAATGTGGATTGCAGATAGACAGCAGTTGTGGGATTCTGCCCACTGAATAATCTTGGCTACCTCTGTCATGGCCAAGGAACTCTGAGTTCTTCCCTGATGGTTGATGTAAGCCACTGAAGTTATGTTGTCCAGCTGGAACCTGATAAACCGGGCTGAGGCCAGGCCAGAAGAGCATTGAAGATTGCCCTCATCTCCAAGATGTTTATGGGGAGAACCAACTCCTCCCGAGTCCATGTCTCCTGAGCCTTTAGTGAGCCCCAGACTGCCCCTATCCCAGCAGGCTGGCGTCCGTTGTCACAATCACCCAGGTGGGTCTGCGGAAGCAAGTTCCCTGGGAGAGATGTTCCTGAGACAACCACCACAGAAGAGAATCTTTTGTTACCTGATCCAGAAGTAATCGTTTAGACAGATCCGCATAATCCCCGTTCCATTACCTGAGCATGCATAACTGCAGAGGTCTGGGATGGAAACGGGCAAACGGAATGATGTCCATGGCAGCTACCATCAAACCGATCACCTCCATACATTGAGCCACTGACGGCCGAGGAGAGGACTGAAGGGCCAGACAAGAGTCGAAGACCTTTGATTTTCAGATTTCTGTCAGAAATATTTTCTTTGATAGGGAATCTATTATGGTTCCCAAGAACACTACCCTTGTAGCTGGAATTAAGTAACGCTTTCCCAAATTCACCTTCCATCCGTGAGAACGCAGAAAGGATAACAAAATCTCTGTGTGGGAGTTCGCTTGTTGAGAGGATGGCGCCTAGACCAGAATGTCATCCAGATAAGGCGCCACTGCAATGCACGCAACCGGAGCACCGCCAACAGGGACCCCAGGACCTGGGAGCTGTGGCAAGGCCGAATGGAAGAGCCACAAACTGGAAGTGCTTGTCTAGAAAAGCGAACCTCAGAAACTTGTGATGATCCCTGTGGATAGGCACATGCAGGTACGCAGCCTTTAAATCTACTGTTGTCATGAATTGACTCTCTTGAACCAAGGGAAGAATGGAACGAATAGTTTCCATCTTGAAGGACGGTACTCTGAGGAACTTGTTTAGACTCTTGAGATCTAAAATTTGTCTGAAAGTTCCCTCTTTTTTGGGGAACCACGAACAGATTGGAGTAAAAACCCAGACCCTGTTCCTGTATGGGAACAGGAACTATCACTCCCAGGTCGGAAAGGTCTCGAAAGCTCGGAAAGGTCTCAAACACAGTGTAAGAACGACTCTTTTTATCTGGTCTAGAGATAATCTTGAGAGGAGAAATCTGCTCCTGGGAGGAAAGGTCTTGAACTCCAGTTTGTATCCTTGGGACACAATGTCCACCGCCCGGGGATATGTAACATCCCGAACCCAGGCCTGAGTGAAAAAGGAGAGTCTGCCCTCCACAAGATCCGGTCCTGGATCGGTGGCAGACCCTTCATGCTGACTTTGAGTCATTAATGGGTTTCATAGATTGCTTCCCCTTGTTCCAAGACTAGTTAGTCCTCCAGGAAGGTTTGGACTGATCTTGCTTGGCAGAGGGAGAGGAAGGCTTACCTTTAAAGTTTCGAAAGAAACAAAAATTACTCTGACGTCCCTTCTGCTTATTACTTTTATCCTGAGGGAGGAAATGACCCTTTACCCCCGTAATGTCAGAAATAATTTCAGCTACGCCCGGCCCAAACAAGGTCTTACCCTTATAGGGGATCGCCAAAAGCTTAGACGAAACATCCCTAGACCAGAATTTCAACCATAAAGCTCTGCGGGCCCGAACGGCAAAACCAGAAATCTTTGCTCCCAACTTGATAACCTGAAGGGAAGCATCCATAATAAAGGAATTGGCCAACTTAAGGGCCTTGATTCTGTCCTGGGTCTCTTCAAGGGGAGTGTCGGTCTGAATAGAATCCGACAACGCATCAAACCAGTACGCCGCCGCACTAGTGACGGTAGCAATACACACTGCCGGTTGCCATTGCAAACCCTGGTGTACAAACACCTTTTTGAGTAACCCCTCCAACTTCTTATCCATAGGATAATTAAAGAAACAACTATCCTCTATGGGAATAGTGGTTCTCTTAGCCAAAGTGAAAATTGCCCCTTCCATCTTGGGAACCGTCTGCCAAGACTCCTTGATAGAGTCAGCAATAGGAAACGTCTTCTTAAAAATAGGGGATGGAGAAAAAGGGATACCAGATTTCTTAGGGTTGACTACGATAGTAGTGTCGGAGTCGTCTAAGGTAGCCAAAACCTCCTTAAGTAACAAACGGAGGTGTTCCAGCTTATATCTAAAAATGATACCACTTCAGATATAAAGTAGATAGGGGCTCTAATAGAGATGCTCTCCCCTTAAGGTAAACAAAACCTTCAAGTGCATATGCAGGTTATTGCCACTTCAAGGGCGATCACCTGCATTATAGAGGGGTGTGTGAAACCTCATGTGAAAGAGGGAATTGCTTTTTTTTAAATGAGTAGTCACAGCCCCTCTAAATTTAAGGTAATCACCATGGTAATGCTGCAAGGACATAATGTGCAGCGTTTGATGAGGAGGAGGGGGCACTATTCCCCTCCCATAAAACACAGTGATATGAACTCAGAGTGGTATTAAAACACAGAGTGAAACATCCTCTTTCCAATGTGGGGTCTTATACCACACTGTCAGTTGGTAATTACCATAAAAATGGCAATCTCCTACCTCATGTATTTACTGTAAGGGGGGCAGTGGTGCCAAAGGAGCCCCTACCCCTTAAAGGCGGCATGGCATACAACACATAAGTACAAAATAACCCTCACATGAAAAAAGAGAGACTACCCATTTTCAAAAGAGGGGTCTTATTTCACTTTAGATAGCAGGTGATTATCATAGTAAAGGCAATCATCTGTTTTCTAGGTGCCTATTATCATGATCTTAGCAATAAAAGAAAATGTATGCTTACCTGATAAATTTGTTTCTTTTTAGACACAATGAGTCCACGGATTTCATCCTTACTTGTGGGATATTCACCTCCTGGTCAGCAGGAGGAGGCAAAGAGCACCACAGCAGAGCTGCTATATATAGCTCCTCCCTTCCCTCCCACTCCAGTCATTCAACCGAAGTTAGGAAGAGAAAGGAAAAGCCAAGGTGCAGAGGTGTCTGAAGTTTACAAAAAATAATAACCTGTCTCAGAGAACAAGACAGGCCGTGGACTCATCGTGTCTAAAAAGAAACAAATTTATCAGGTAAGCATAAATTTTCTTTTCTTTTTAAAGACACGATGAGTCCACGGATTTCATCCGTACTTGTGGGATACAATACCAAAGTTAGAGTACACGGATGATAAGGGAGGGACAAGACAGGGATCCTAAACAGAAGGCACCACTGTTTGAAGAACCTTTCTCCCAAAAGTGGCCTCAGCCGAAATAAAAGTATCAAATTTAAAGAACTTTGAAAAAAGTGTGAAGAGAAAACCAAGGTGCAACCTTGCAAATCTGTTCCACAGAAGCTTCATTCGAGAATGCCCATGAGGAAGCAACAGCCCTCATGGAACGAGCCAGAACTCTCTCTGGAGGCTGTGGTCCAGTAGCCTCATATGTAACGGTACTCACTGTATCGACCCTGGAAGGTTAAAATGCTGAGTCGGCCCAGCCGGGACCCTTGGACAGGTCTTTGTAGTCAGGACATTTTACCAACTGAGCTACCTCACTGGATATACTCTTCATTCAAAAAGAAAGAGAAGTAGCCATAGCTTTCTGTCCCTTACGTTTTCCTAAGAAAACCACAAGGAAAAGACGCTTGCAGGAGAAAACTTTAAGGTATGGACCACGTCCATTCGGTCCTTCTGAGAGGAAGGATTAGGACACAAGGAAGGAACAACAATCTCCTAATTAATGTTCCGATCAAAAGTAACCGTAGGAATAAATCCTAATGTAGTACATAAAAAACAACCTAATCTGAATGGAAAATAAGGTAAGGAGACTCATACTGCAAAGTCGAGAGCTCTGACACTCTACAAGCATAGAAAATAGCAACAAGAAATAAAACTTTCCAAGATAACAACTTAATATCTAAGGAATACATAGGCTCAAACAGAGCCCCTTGAAGAAGTTTAAAAACTAAATTCAGACTCCCTGGAGGAGTAACTGCCTTGAACACATGCCTGGTCCTGACCAAGGCCTGACAAAAAGATTGTACAACCGGAACATCCGCCAGACGATTGTGTAACAAAAAAGATAATGCCGACATGTGACCCTGTAGGGAACTAGTCGATAAGCCTTTCTCCAAAACGTCTTGGAGAAAAGACAAAATCCTAGGAATCCTAACTCTAATGCATGAGTAGCCCTTGGATTCACACCAAAAAGAAAATTACACCTTATCTTATGGTAAATCTTTCCAGTTACAGGCTTGCTAGCCTGAATCATGGTCTCTATGACCGAGTCAGAAAAAGCCCCGCTTAGACAAAATTAAGCGTTCAATTTTCAATCAGTCAGCCTCGGAGAAACTAGATTTGAGAGAAAGAAAGACCCTTGAATTAGAAGGTCCTTCTGCAACGGAAGTCTCCAATGTAGCAGCGATGACATGTCCACCAAATCTACATACTAAATCCTGCAACGCCAAGCCAGAGCAAAGAAAATCACTGACACCCTTTCCTGTTTGATTCGAGGAAGAAACGCAAATGTAGGAAAAAAGGTATGCTAGACTAAAAGGTCTAAGGAACCGCCAGAGCATCTAACAGTTCCGCCTGGGAGTCCCTGGACCTCGACCCGTATATCGTGGGCTTGGCATTCTGTCGAGACGCTAAGAGATCTAACTCTGGTTGACCCCATTGGAGAATCAGGCTGGAGAACACACTTCCAGATGGAGATCCCACTCCCCCAGATGAAAGGTCTGCCTGCTCAGAAAGAACGCCTCCCAGACCCCTGGGATGTGGACCGCTGACAGCGAGCAATAATAGGGCTCCGTCCACTGAAATATCCTGGCTACCCTGGTCATCACTAAGGAACTCCTCGTTCCTTCCTGACTGATGTAAGACACTAAAGTTATGTTGTCCGACTGGAAGCTGATAAACTGGATCGAGACTAAATGAGGCCAGACCCGAAGATCATTGAAGATCGCTCTCAGGTCTAGGATGTGAATAGGAAGAACAGATTCAGACTGAATCAAAACTCCCTGAGCCTGTCGGGAACCCCAGACAGCTCCCCACCCTAGAAGGCTAGCATCCGGTGTCACAAACGCCCAAGACTGTCTGTAAAAGCAGAATCCTTGGGAGAGATGATTCAAAAACAACCGCCGTTGAAGCGAGTCCCTCGTCTCCTGCTCCAGGGTTATTCGAGGAGACAAGTCTGCATAATCTCTGTTCCATCGCCTGAGCATGCTTAACTGCCAAGGTCTAAGGTGGAACCAAGCTCTAACTTCCTGACTTCTGTCAGAAAAAACCTGTATAGATATGGAATCTCTCATGGTTCCCAAGAAAATCACCCTTGTGTTTGGAACTAAAAAACTATTTCAAATGTACCTTTAGAGTTCTCAGAAAAGATAACACCATGTCGGTATGGGATCGTATGTGCTGACAAGATGGCGCCTGGACTAGAAATCGTCCAGATAAGATGCCACCCCAATGCTCCGTGGCCTTAGTACCACCAATGAAGACCCCAGAACCTTCAGAACTTGTTATGAACCCTGTGTTTAGGAACATGTAGATATGCGTCCTGGAAATCCACTGTTGTCACAAATTGACCCTCCTGGATTAGAGGAAGAATGGTACGAATAGTTTCCATCGAGAAAAACAGAACCCTGAGAAATTCGCTTTGACTCGAGGTCTAAAATTGGTCTGAAGGTTCCCACCTTTTTGGGAACCACGGACAGATAATGATCACCAAACCAAACATGATAGAGGAGAACCCGCCCCCATACGAGTCGGGTGCACGCCCCTCATGTTGAGTCAGCAGCAATACTCTTAAACTGATTTCCCCTATGCTAAGTAAGATATTGATCTTCGAGCTAGGTAGGAGGAATAAAAGATCTTCCCTTGAAATCTCGAGAGAAACGACACACTCTCTTATTTCCTTTGCACTATACTACATTAAAGGAACTTACTCATTAAAAGCCCTTCTCCTATACCTGTGAGAGGGGATTGTGAAAGACAGAACCCTGTCTGTCCCTAGAGAGTATCGCCGCACTGGAAAACAGAAGGCACACCCACCGCAGGTTTACAATGTAGACCCTCTATTATTAATCATAGAGTCCTTCATCTGCATAGAGTCTTGAAGGAACTACTATTCTTTATTAGACTCTAAACCAACATGAAAATTCCCATTTCCCTTGGTTATCTCCTTTCTTCTAAGAGTAGAAGAAAAAAGGGGCAAAACCCTATAGCCCTATCTAGTACAGGAATACTTCCACCATTAAGAGTCCATCATAATATTAGAATAACCTACTGGTGTCGGAGGCACCCAGAGTAGCTAAAAACCTCCTCAAGGAGCTCTTGATTGGATAAAGGTAGTTACCTCATCCGAGACTGTGAATTCCTTGTCTGGTGTTACCGAAATATCTTCCTCCTTAGTTATAGGGAAGAAATATTCAAAATAACCACAACTGAGTCAATCACACTATTTTGAGTGAATAAATCTCATGCACATTTTAAATCCAAGAATGTATTAAAAACAGGACAACTGCATGTGGTCAATTTTTTTTTTTGGAACACCTAGGAGAAATTTGTTGTATATTTGACCACTAGGCTCTTAAGCAGTATGCGCCTACAAGAAGTAGGTTTAGAACAAGTCTATCCTTATCTTAAAGACTTCCCAATAAATGAGAAATAAAAGTGGATTGGTAGAACCACCTTGAAATCCAAGCCTAAAACCAGACACTTCTAGCAGGGTTTCTTGGACCAACCTGAATTATAATAAACAGCTGGATTCCTTAACAAGATTATCACATAAAAAATGTTACTGTCTTTATTTTGCTAAGACAGAAATGATTGATAAAATAAGCGAGGAATTTCAGAACTGCTATTTACACCTCAGGTTTACCCATCTGAGGTATCAGGCAGCCTCTCAACACAAACCCTGCCCTTGCAATAGCGCTGACTGAAGCGCAATATCTGAGAGACACATTTCTCTGTCTCTTCCGATAACCGGAAGTGCTAGGAAGGAAGAGCCCCTGCAATGCGCACACTCCTCTTAATTCCTCCACGCCTTGCGATCGTCAGGCGTGTAAGAGGAAGGAAAGAAAAACTTTGGCGCCCTTTGTAAGCTCCGTCCCTCGTGGGCATCACACAAACTATCACCCAGTCGCCATTGATTAAATAAAGGCACCGGGAGCAAAAGGAGAAATCTTTCAATCTGCAAATAAAAACTGCTAAGCGTTACTGTCTCCTTTCTGATAAACTCACACTGTGACCAACAGATTAACACAAACATACAATCTCCTGGTCACCAGTGTAATAACGCTGTCTTTAAGCCTGAACAGCTGAATGTCTAATTGTTACCGGGAGCCAGAGAACAGAGAAACCCCTTAGAGCTCTGTAAAAAACGTAATATAATCTCACTGTCGGCTCTATTAGATGAGATCGCAGGAGATGAAACACATGTTAAATGCCTGAGTTCTAGCTGCTATAACGTCTCCTGATAAACTAGGAGAGTCTGTGTCCAAGATCCATGAGGTCTAAATCAATAAAGTGCCCCAACTTTTTCCGAGTTCCTCTCCCCAGAAATAAAGTTAGCGCTTACCTCATCTTCTGCCTGGCAGCAAAGGCAGTCTCCAGGTTTAGGAGGTCCTCTCCCTCCCATGGCCCTGTAAATAAGCGAAAATCCTGATCAAAATCCCTCAGGTTTTCTTGGTAAGAGCAGCATCAGAATATGGGAGGCGCAGTGAGAATTATGTCCCACAAGTTCCCATTGCTTTAAAGCCACCAAAAGCTCTACTGTAGAGACTGATATGGACTACGGCTACACCCTAGAAAAAAGTAGCACTCTCTGGCACTACTTTAAAAATAATAAACTCTTGATTGAAGAATCTAATCTAACACCTCACTTTACCTCTTCCTATCACTAACGTAGGCAAAGAGAATGACTGGGGTGGGAGGGAAGGGAGGAGCTATATATAGCAGCTCTGCTGTGGTGCTCTTTGCCTCCTCCTGCTGACCAGGAGGTGAATATCCCACAAGGATGAAATCCGTGGACTCATCGTGTCTTTAAAAAGAAAAGTACAGTAGAGTTAGGATTCCTAGTACCCCACCAATAAGCACTAAAGTGGGACACGTGATCCCTATTTTGAAAAAGGAGAGACCCCTCTTAAAAAGGGCCATATGCCCAGGTGGCTGACAGCTGATGACCATGGAATCAGTGATCGACAGACAGAAATATAGGTATATGGAATTGCATCAATGGGGGTGTATGCCTTAATTTGCCCCCCCACAATACTTAGGCAAACTTGAGACCCCTTATTTGAAAACAGCAATACTGCTCTTTCAAATGAAGGATCCTGTGCTTGTCATGCTGCCAGATGATTGGCTCTTTTTGGGGTTTCTGGCAATATTTAAGAGGCTTTATTACCCTTTCACCATAGAAATATACCATAAGAACTCTCATTTGGAAGAGTATGATCACATGATTCGAATAACGGGTTTCATATACTTATAGCTATGAAGCGATTGTCATAGTGATAATGATAACCTGGCAGTAGCCACTAGCTTTATTTTTGTTGTGTTGCTCATGTTAAGGCTCTTGAGATCCATGTTTCTCTGAACTAAGAATCTAAATAAATGTGAGAATTGTGAGGATGTAAAAACGTGATAGTTAGTCATGTCTGACTAATGGGTTTGTGACTTTAGTGTCCCTTTAACCGGTAAGAGGGAAAACAATCTCCCTTAGGATTCCCTATCAGATCTTAGAATGTCTCCAAGATAAAGTTTATATGGGATTGCTGATGATTGTTTTTCACTCTGATAATGAAACCTTTTTCACACACTAGAAAGAATCTTCTCTTTTTTAAACATTCTCTCTCTCCTTGGAATCTGAATTTGCTTCTTCAGATTTTTGTCTTTAAAGATTCTGACTTCTGAGAACAATGCTGTCTGTGATCTACAACCAGATGAGCTACTGAGCTAAGTGTTCAACTTTTTAACCTTTCCATAAAAAAAATCCATCAGGACAATGCAGTCTATTGGTGTTCCAGCCCCCCCCCCCCCCCCGGGTGGTTGATTCTCAAAATGTTAATTGTGATCTATCTTTTAAAATCTAATGTAATCATTAGTATGAGAGAGAGGCTCATATTTAAAGAATTGGTGTAGTTAGTACAGTCACATATTATTGGTATTTATGGAAGATATCAAGAGAAATTATTTCATGATATGAAAGCTCCCACTCACTCAGACTTCTAGGAGGTCTGTCTGCTTACTCCTGCAGCCAGGGGCCTTATACCCAAAGGTACTGACTGATTCTACAAGTGTGGCTTATTTTTTTTTATACATATTCACTCACCTGTGAGATCTTTGCAACAGCCTTTATTTGCCCTTGTGACTGTGCCTGTATCTGAGGAACTTGCACCTGAGCTGCTTGCTGCTGCCTGAGTAGCTGGAACTGGGCTTGTGTGATGGTCTTACTGGCTAGCTGTACTCCAGCAGTTGTAGCTAAAAGTGAAAAAGACGAATTATGTATTACAACAAAAAGAAAACTGGGAAAAAAACAAAAACAGGATGGGGTGAGGTTTTAATAAGATTATGTACTGCAATTATTAAATGCAGAACAAACATGGGACTCTATTCCAATCCATCAGACGTTATGTCCAAAATAATAAAGGGCAGCTAGGGAGTTTTTTCTTCTAAGCTATTGGTACATTATATTGCTGGATTTTAAGAGTTTTCTTAAAGATTTCCCATACCTTCATAGAAACAAGCAATACATGCAAAAGCAAAAGTGAATGACAGCAAATTAATTCAGTCAATGATAAGACCGCCTTATGTATAGAAATGTGCCCCCCTCCACTAAACCAGTAATATCAAGTGATGCAATTAACACTTTCATTTTGAGTATTATTATTATTATTATCGGTTATTTGTAGAGGGCCAACAGATTCCGCAGCGCTAAAAAAAATCCATCATAATAATGATTTTACATTCAACTATATGTCCACACACTTACTTGCAAACAAAAATGATGCTAATATTTAAATAGGGAATGTAATTTTAAACAACTTTCCAATTCACTTTTATCACCAATTTTGCTTTGTACTCTTCGTATTCTTCGTTGAAAGCTAATTCTAGGAGGTTCATATCCTTATTTCTTAGACCTTGAAGACTGCCTCTAATCTGAATGCATTTTGACCACTAGAGGGCATTAGTTCATGTGTTTCGTATAGATAACATTGAGCTCATGCACGTGAAGCTACCCTGGAGCCAGCACTGATTGGCTAAAATGCATGTGTCAAAAGAACTGAAATAAGGGGGCAGTTTGCAGAGGCTTAGATGCAAGGTAATCACAGAGGTACAAAGTGTATTTCTATAAGTGTTGGTTATGCAAAATTGTGGAATGGGTAATAAAGGGATTATCTATCTTTTAAACAACAAAAATTCTGGTGTTGACTGTCCCTTTAATTACATGAACATTGTCTGTGTATTTGCATTTTTGATGATGATACTATGCATACACAATTGGGCATCCATCTGGCTCCAGAGAGGTCATTTTTAAATTTATCAAAATAATTTCCTAGTGTTTTTTTATGATATTTAACAAACAGATTACGACATAACAGAATTTATGTTTACCTGATAAATTACTTTCTCCAACGGTGTGTCCGGTCCACGGCGTCATCCTTACTTGTGGGATATTCTCTTCCCCAACAGGAAATGGCAAAGAGCCCAGCAAAGCTGGTCACATGATCCCTCCTAGGCTCCGCCTACCCCAGTCATTCGACCGACGTTAAGGAGGAATATTTGCATAGGAGAAACCATATGGTACCGTGGTGACTGTAGTTAAAAAAATAAATTATCAGACCTGATTAAAAAACCAGGGCGGGCCGTGGACCGGACACACCGTTGGAGAAAGTAATTTATCAGGTAAACATAAATTCTGTTTTCTCCAACATAGGTGTGTCCGGTCCACGGCGTCATCCTTACTTGTGGGAACCAATACCAAAGCTTTAGGACACGGATGAAGGGAGGGAGCAAATCAGGTCACCTAAATGGAAGGCACCACGGCTTGCAAAACCTTTCTCCCAAAAATAGCCTCAGAAGAAGCAAAAGTATCAAACTTGTAAAATTTGGTAAAAGTGTGCAGTGAAGACCAAGTCGCTGCCCTACATATCTGATCAACAGAAGCCTCGTTCTTGAAGGCCCATGTGGAAGCCACAGCCCTAGTGGAATGAGCTGTGATTCTTTCGGGAGGCTGCCGTCCGGCAGTCTCGTAAGCCAATCTGATGATGCTTTTAATCCAAAAAGAGAGAGAGGTAGAAGTTGCTTTTTGACCTCTCCTTTTACCGGAATAAACAACAAACAAGGAAGATGTTTGTCTAAAATCCTTTGTAGCATCTAAATAGAATTTTAGAGCGCGAACAAC
Source organism: Bombina bombina (assembly GCF_027579735.1). Taxonomy (NCBI): domain Eukaryota; kingdom Metazoa; phylum Chordata; class Amphibia; order Anura; family Bombinatoridae; genus Bombina; species Bombina bombina. The sequence goes on along the minus strand of NC_069500.1, from coordinate 398,444,356 downwards.
ATCCAAATTGTGCAACAAACGTTCCTTCTTTGAAACTGGTTTCGGACACAGAGAAGGTACGATAATCTCCTGGTTAATGTTTTTGTTAGAAACAACTTTTGGAAGAAAACCAGGTTTAGTACGTAAAACCACCTTATCTGCATGGAACACCAGATAAGGAGGAGAACACTGCAGAGCAGATAATTCTGAAACTCTTCTGGCAGAAGAAATTGCAACTAAAAACAAAACTTTCCAAGATAATAACTTAATATCAACGGAATGCAAGGGTTCAAACGGAACCCCCTGAAGAACTGAAAGAACTAAATTGAGACTCCAAGGAGGAGTCAAAGGTTTGTAAACAGGCTTAATTCTAACCAGAGCCTGAACAAAGGCTTGAACATCTGGCACAGCAGCCAGTTTTTTGTGAAGTAACACCGACAAGGCAGAAATCTGTCCCTTCAGGGAACTTGCAGATAATCCTTTTTCCAATCCTTCTTGAAGGAAGGATAGAATCCTAGGAATCTTAACCTTGTCCCAAGGGAATCCTTTAGATTCACACCAACAGATATATTTTTTCCAAATTTTGTGGTAAATCTTTCTAGTTACAGGCTTTCTGGCCTGAACAAGAGTATCGATAACAGAATCTGAGAACCCTCGCTTCGATAAAATCAAGCGTTCAATCTCCAAGCAGTCAGCTGGAGTGAAACCAGATTCGGATGTTCGAACGGACCCTGAACAAGAAGGTCTCGTCTCAAAGGTAGCTTCCAAGGTGGAGCCGATGACATATTCACCAGATCTGCATACCAAGTCCTGCGTGGCCACGCAGGAGCTATCAAGATCACCGACGCCCTCTCCTGATTGATCCTGGCTACCAGCCTGGGGATGAGAGGAAACGGCGGGAACACATAGGCTAGTTTGAAGGTCCAAGGTGCTACTAGTGCATCCACTAGAGCCGCCTTGGGATCCCTGGATCTGGACCCGTAGCAAGGAACTTTGAAGTTCTGACGAGAGGCCATCAGATCCATGTCTGGAATGCCCCACAGCTGAGTGACTTGGGCAAAGATTTCCGGATGGAGTTCCCACTCCCCCGGATGCAATGTCTGACGACTCAGAAAATCCGCTTCCCAATTTTCCACTCCTGGGATGTGGATAGCAGACAGGTGGCAGGAGTGAGACTCCGCCCATAGAATGATTTTGGTCACTTCTTCCATCGCTAGGGAACTCCTTGTTCCCCCCTGATGGTTGATGTACGCAACAGTTGTCATGTTGTCTGATTGAAACCGTATGAACTTGGCCCTCGCTAGCTGAGGCCAAGCCTTGAGAGCATTGAATATCGCTCTCAGTTCCAGAATATTTATCGGTAGAAGAGATTCTTCCCGAGACCAAAGACCCTGAGCTTTCAGGGATCCCCAGACCGCGCCCCAGCCCATCAGACTGGCGTCGGTCGTGACAATGACCCACTCTGGTCTGCGGAATGTCATCCCTTGTGACAGGTTGTCCAGGGACAGCCACCAACGGAGTGAGTCTCTGGTCCTCTGATTTACTTGTATCTTCGGAGACAAGTCTGTATAGTCCCCATTCCACTGACTGAGCATGCACAGTTGTAATGGTCTTAGATGAATGCGCGCAAAAGGAACTATGTCCATTGCCGCTACCATCAACCCGATCACTTCCATGCACTGAGCTATGGAAGGAAGAGGAACGGAATGAAGTATTCGACAAGAGTCTAGAAGTTTTGTTTTTCTGGCCTCTGTCAGAAAAATCCTCATTTCTAAGGAGTCTATTATTGTTCCCAGGAAGGGAACCCTTGTTGACGGGGATAGAGAACTCTTTTCCACGTTCACTTTCCATCCGTGAGATCTGAGAAAGGCCAGGACAATGTCCGTGTGAGCCCTTGCTTGAGGAAGGGACGACGCTTGAATCAGAATGTCGTCCAAGTAAGGTACTACAGCAATGCCCCTTGGTCTTAGCACAGCTAGAAGGGACCCTAGTACCTTTGTGAAAATCCTTGGAGCAGTGGCTAATCCGAAAGGAAGCGCCACGAACTGGTAATGTTTGTCCAGGAATGCGAACCTTAGGAACCGATGATGTTCCTTGTGGATAGGAATATGTAGATACGCATCCTTTAAATCCACCGTGGTCATGAATTGACCTTCCTGGATGGAAGGAAGAATAGTTCGAATGGTTTCCATCTTGAACGATGGAACCTTGAGAAACTTGTTTAAGATCTTGAGATCTAAGATTGGTCTGAACGTTCCCTCTTTTTTGGGAACTATGAACAGATTGGAGTAGAACCCCATCCCTTGTTCTCTTAATGGAACAGGATGAATCACTCCCATTTTTGACAGGTCTTCTACACAATGTAAGAATGCCTGTCTTTTTATGTGGTCTGAAGACAACTGAGACCTGTGGAACCTCCCCCTTGGGGGAAGTCCCTTGAATTCCAGAAGATAACCTTGGGAGACTATTTCTAGCGCCCAAGGATCCAGAACATCTCTTGCCCAAGCCTGAGCGAAGAGAGAGAGTCTGCCCCCCACCAGATCCGGTCCCGGATCGGGGGCCAACATTTCATGCAGTCTTGGTAGCAGTGGCAGGTTTCTTGGCCTGCTTTCCCTTGTTCCAGCCTTGCATTGGTCTCCAAGCTGGCTTGGCTTGAGAAGTATTACCCTCTTGCTTAGAGGACGTAGCACCTTGGGCTGGTCCGTTTCTACGAAAGGGACGAAAATTAGGTTTATTTTTTGCCTTGAAAGGCCGATCCTGAGGAAGGGCGTGGCCCTTACCCCCAGTGATATCAGAGATAATCTCTTTCAAGTCAGGGCCAAACAGCGTTTTCCCCTTGAAAGGAATGTTAAGTAGCTTGTTCTTGGAAGACGCATCAGCCGACCAAGATTTCAACCAAAGCGCTCTGCGCGCCACAATAGCAAACCCAGAATTCTTAGCCGCTAACCTAGCCAATTGCAAAGTGGCGTCTAGGGTGAAAGAATTAGCCAATTTGAGAGCATTGATTCTGTCCATAATCTCCTCAAAAGGAGGAGAATCACTATCGACCGCCTTTATCAGATCATCGAACCAGAAACATGCGGCTGTAGCGACAGGGACAATGCATGAAATTGGTTGTAGAAGGTAACCTTGCTGAACAAACATCTTTTTAAGCAAACCTTCTAATTTTTTATCCATAGGATCTTTGAAAGCACAACTATCCTCTATGGGTATAGTGGTGCGTTTGTTTAAAGTGGAAACCGCTCCCTCGACCTTGGGGACTGTCTGCCATAAGTCCTTTCTGGGGTCGACCATAGGAAACAATTTTTTAAATATGGGGGGAGGGACGAAAGGAATACCGGGCCTTTCCCATTCTTTATTAACAATGTCCGCCACCCGCTTGGGTATAGGAAAAGCTTCTGGGAGCCCCGGCACCTCTAGGAACTTGTCCATTTTACATAGTTTCTCTGGGATGACCAACTTGTCACAATCATCCAGAGTGGATAATACCTCCTTAAGCAGAATGCGGAGATGTTCCAACTTAAATTTAAATGCAATCACATCAGGTTCAGCCTGTTGAGAAATGTTCCCTGAATCAGTAATTTCTCCCTCAGACAAAACCTCCCTGGCCCCATCAGACTGGGTTAGGGGCCCTTCAGAAATATTAATATCAGCGTCGTCATGCTCTTCAGTATCTAAAACAGAGCAGCCGCGCTTACGCTGACAAGTGTTCATTTTGGCTAAAATGTTTTTGACAGAATTATCCATTACAGCCGTTAATTGTTGCATAGTAAGGAGTATTGGCGCGCTAGATGTACGAGGGGCCTCCTGAGTGGGCAAGACTCGTGTAGACGAAGGAGGGAATGATGCAGTACCATGCTTACTCCCCTCACTTGAGGAATCATCTTGGGCATCATTGTCATTATCACATAAATCACATTTATTTAAATGAATAGGAATTCTGGCTTCCCCACATTCAGAACACAGTCTATCTGGTAGTTCAGACATGTTAAACAGGCATAAACTTGATAACAAAGTACAAAAACGTTTTAAAATAAAACCGTTACTGTCACTTTAAATTTTAAACTGAACACACTTTATTACTGCAATTGCGAAAAAACATGAAGGAATTGTTCAAAATTCACCAAATTTTCACCACAGTGTCTTAAAGCCTTAAAAGTATTGCACACCAAATTTGGAAGCTTTAACCCTTAAAATAACGGAACCGGAGCCGTTTTAAACTTTAACCCCTTTACAGTCCCTGGTATCTGCTTTGCTGAGACCCAACCAAGCCCAAAGGGGAATACGATACCAAATGACGCCTTCAGAAAGTCTTTTCTAAGTATCAGAGCTCTTCTCACATGCGACTGCATGCCATGCCTCTCAAAAACAAGTGCGCCACACCGGCGCGAAAATGAGGCTCTGCTTATGCTTTGGGAAAGCCCCTAAGGAATAAGGTGTCTAATACAGTGCCTGCCGATATTATTATATCAAAATACCCAGATAAAATGATTCCTCAAGGCTAAATATGTGTTAATAATGAATCGATTTAGCCCAGAAAAAGTCTACAGTCTTAATAAGCCCTTGTGAAGCCCTTATTTACAATCGTAATAAACATGGCTTACCGGATCCCATAGGGAAAATGACAGCTTCCAGCATTACATCGTCTTGTTAGAATGTGTCATACCTCAAGCAGCAAGAGGCTGCACACTGTTCCCCCAACTGAAGTTAATTGCTCTCAACAGTCCTGTGTGGAACAGCCATGGATTTTAGTTACGGTTGCTAAAATCATTTTCCTCATACAAACAGAAATCTTCATCTCTTTTCTGTTTCTGAGTAAATAGTACATACCAGCACTATTTCAAAATAACAAACTCTTGATTGAATAATAAAAACTACAGTTAAACACTAAAAAACTCTAAGCCATCTCCGTGGAGATGTTGCCTGTACAACGGCAAAGAGAATGACTGGGGTAGGCGGAGCCTAGGAGGGATCATGTGACCAGCTTTGCTGGGCTCTTTGCCATTTCCTGTTGGGGAAGAGAATATCCCACAAGTAAGGATGACGCCGTGGACCGGACACACCTATGTTGGAGAAATATAGCTTAATCAGTTTAATAAAGGATTATTCTAGTTTACTTGGAGTTTAGAGCCCTTGTGTCATAATCCCACTATATAGACACCATTTGTTTTGTGGAAAGTTTTCTGTTAATAGTCTCCATATGAAAGAAGTGGAGAATTTGTTTATATCTATCTGAATTCCTGTGTGGTGCCAATTGTGTCTACTTTATTACAATGATTCTTGAGTTGGCCTAAAGTCTAGGGCTTGTTTGGTGGAGGAGGTAGTGGCTACAATTGGATTGATCTTATACCGCACTTTAATAAATATTAGGTATAATAAAAACTGCTTTAAATGTCTTGCTATGAATGTTTCTACAAAGTGTGTAACAAATGTTACTGCATTTGGAATGGCGTTGCCTTTGAAAAGCCTGGAAAGCCATGTGATGCACTTCACACAGGACATCTGATGGTTTAGAACTGGTGTCATTTTTGGTAAGTAAGGACTGGTCTGCACTAACCATTTATCTACACTGTTAACTAGTGATCACAATTTTTTTACCTGTTGTCACCTGGGTCACTATGGCCCTGGTTTGAGTCTGTACTGGTGTTAGGTTGGTAGAAACAACCGTTCCTCCAGTGACAGGTGTTACTGTTCTGACTCCTTGGCTGGTCGCAATAGTGACCATTTCAGAAGGAGCAGTGGGTGTGGTTGCTGTTCTCTGCTGGACAATTTGACCAGCTGCTGCTCCTGGGGCCTAAAAAGAAAAAAAAAATTATAGCGGCTATAGAAACAATCATATAATGTTTTAATAAGCAGCAACAAAGACATGATTTCTAAAAGTTACTGCACATAATAGTTCACAATTGCAATGGGGACCATTTAACCATGCATTAAAGGGACAGGAAACCATAAAAATGTAATACATGATTCAAATAGAACATGCAATTTAAAAAAAACTTTCAAAAGGTACTTTTATTATCAAATTTGCTTTATTCTCTTATTATCCTTTGCAGTAATGCACTACTGGCAGCTAGCTGAACACATCTAGTTAGCCAATCACAAGAGACAAATGTGAGCAGGCCCTAATCACCAGCTAGCTCCCACTTGTGTAAGATATGTGCGTATTTATTTTCAACAATGAATAGCACATTTGAAAAAACATAATTTATGCTTACCTGATAAATGTATTTCTCTTGTAGTGTATCCAGTCCACGGATCATCCATTACTTGTGGGATATATTCCCTTCCCAACAGGAAGTTGCAAGAGGATCACCCACAGCAGAGCTGCTATATAGCTCCTCCCCTCACATGTCATATCCAGTCATTCGACCGAAACAAGACAAGAAAGGAGAAACCATAGGGTGCAGTGGTGACTGTAGTTTAATTAAAAATTTAGACCTGCCTTAAAAAGACAGGGCGGGCCGTGGACTGGATACACTACAAGAGAAATAAATTTATCAGGTAAGCATAAATTATGTTTTCTCTTGTTAAGTGTATCCAGTCCATGGATCATCCATTACTTGTGGGATACCAATACCAAAGCTTAAGTACACGGATGATGGGAGGGACAAGGCAGGAACTTAAACGGAAGGAACCACTGCCTGTAGAACCTTTCTCCCAAAAACAGCCTCCGAAGAAGCAAAAGTGTCAAATTTGTAAAATTTTGAAAAAGTGTGAAGCGAAGACCAAGTCGCAGCCTTGCAAATCTGTTCAACAGAGGCCTCATTCTTAAAGGCCCAGGTGGAAGCCACAGCTCTAGTAGAATGAGCTGTAATCCTTTCAGGGGGCTGCTGTCCAGCAGTCTCATAGGCTAAGCGTATTATGCTTCGAAGCCAAAAGGAGAGAGAGGTAGCCGAAGCTTTTTGACCTCTCTTCTGTCCAGAATAAACGACAAACAGGGCAGATGTTTGACGAAAATCTTTAGTTGCCTGCAAGTAGAACTTCAAGGCACGGACTACGTCCAGATTATGCAAAAGACGTTCCTTCTTTGAAGAAGGATTAGGACACAATGATGGGACAACAATCTCTTGATTGATATTCCTATTAGAAACCACCTTAGGTAAAAACCCAGGTTTAGTACGCAGAACTACCTTGTCTGAATGGAAAATCAGATAAGGAGAATCACAATGTAAGGCAGATAACTCAGAGACTCTTCGAGCTGAGGAAATAGCCATCAAAAACAGAACTTTCCAAGATAAAAGTTTAATATCAATGGAATGAAGGGGTTCAAACGGAACTCCTTGAAGAACCTTAAGAACCAAGTTTAAGCTCCACGGAGGAGCAACAGTTTTAAACACAGGCTTAATCCTAGCCAAAGCCTGACAAAAAGCCTGGACGTCTGGAACTTCTGCCAGATGCTTGTGCAAAAGAATAGACAGAGCAGAGATCTGTCCCTTTAACGAACTAGCAGATAAGCCTTTTTCCAAACCCTCTTGGAGAAAAGACAATATCTTAGGAATCCTAACCTTACTCCATGAGTAACTCTTGGATTCGCACCAATACAGGTATTTACGCCATATCTTATGGTAGATTTTCCTGGTAACAGGCTTTCGTGCCTGTATTAAGGTATCAATAACTGACTCGGAGAAGCCACGCTTTGATAGAATCAAGTGTTCAATCTCCATGCAGTCAGTCTCAGAGAAATTAGATTTGGATGATTGAAAGGACCTTGTATTAGAAGGTCTTGTCTCAGAGGTAGAGTCCATGGTGGACAGGACGACATGTCCACTAGGTCTGCATACCAGGTCCTGCGTGGCCACGCAGGCGCTATCAGAATCACCAATGCTCTCTCCTGTTTGACCTTGGCAATCAGTCGAGGCAGCAGAGGAAACGGTGGAAACACATAAGCCATGTTGAAGAACCAAGGAGCTGCTAGAGCATCTATCAGCGTCGCTCCCGGGTCCCTGGACCTGGATCCGTAACGAGGAAGTTTGGCGTTCTGGCAAGACGCCATGAGATCCAGTTCTGGTTTGCCCCAACGATGGACCAGTTGAGCAAACACCTCCGGATGGAGTTCCCACTCCCCCGGATGAAAAGTCTGACGACTTAGAAAATCCGCCTCCCAGTTCTCCACGCCTGGGATGTGGATCGCTGACAAGTGGCAAGAGTGAGACTCTGCCCAGCGAATTATCTTGGAGACTTCTAACATCGCTAGGGAACTCCTGGTTCCCCCTTGATGGTTGATGTAAGCCACAGTCGTGATGTTGTCCGACTGAAATCTGATGAACCTCAGTGTTGCTAACTGAGGCCAAGCTAGAAGAGCATTGAATATTGCTCTTAACTCCAGAATATTTATTGGGAGGAGTTTCTCCTCCTGAGTCCACGATCCCTGAGCCTTCAGGGAATTCCAGACTGCGCCCCAGCCTAGAAGGCTGGCATCTGTTGTTACAATCGTCCAATCTGGCCTGCGAAAGGTCATACCCTTGGACAGATGGACCCGAGATAGCCACCAGAGAAGAGAATCTCTGGCCTCTTGATCCAGATTTAGTAGGGGGGACAAATCTGAGTAATCCCCATTCCACTGACCTAGCATGCACAATTGCAGCGGTCTGAGATGCAGGCGCGCAAATGGCACTATGTCCATTGCTGCTACCATTAAGCCGATTACTTCCATGCACTGAGCCACTGACGGGCGTGGAACAGAATGAAGGACACGGCAAGCATTTAAAAGTTTTGATAACCTGGCCTCCATCAGGTAAATTTTCATTTCTACAGAATCTATCAGAGTCCCTAGGAAGGAGACTCTTGTGAGTGGTGATAGAGAACTCTTTTCCACGTTCACCTTCCACCCATGCGACCTCAGAAATGCCATTACTATCTCTGTATGAGACTTGGCAATTTGAAAGCTTGACGCCTGTATCAGGATGTCGTCTAGATACGGAGCCACAGCTATGCCTCGCGGTCTTAGAACCGCCAGAAGTGAGCCCAGAACCTTTGTAAAGATTCTCGGGGCCGTAGCCAACCCGAAGGGGAGAGCTACAAATTGGTAATGCCTGTCTAGAAAGGCAAATCTTAGGAACCGATGATGATCTTTGCGAATCGGTATGTGAAGGTAGGCATCCTTTAAGTCCACTGTGGTCATGTACTGACCCTCTTGGATCATGGGCAGGATGGTCCGAATAGTTTCCATTTTGAATGATGGAACTCTTAGGAATTTGTTTAAGATCTATAGATCCAAAATTGGTCTGAAGGTACCCTCTTTCTTGGGAACCACGAACAGATTTGAATAAAATCCCTGTCCTTGTTCCGTCCGCAGAACTGGGTGGATCACCCCCATTACTAGGAGGTCCTGTACACAGCGTAGGAATGCCTCTTTCTTTATCTGGTTTTCTGATAACCTTGAAAGATGAAATCTCCCTTGAGGAGGAGAAGCCTTGAAGTCTAGAAGATATCCCTGAGATATGATTTCCAACGCCCAGGGATCCTGGACATCTCTTGCCCACGCCTGGGCGAAGAGAGAAAGTCTGCCCCCCCCACTAGATCCGTTTCCGGATAGGGGGCCGTTCCTTCATGCTGTCTTGGGGGCAGTAGCAGGTTTTCTGGCCTGCTTGCCCTTGTTCCAGGACTGGTTAGGTTTCCAGGACTGTCTGAAACAAGCAACAGTTCCTTCCTGTTTTGGAGCGGAGGAAGTTGATGCTGCTCCTGCCTTGAAATTTCGAAAGGCACGAAAATTAGACTGTTTGGCCTTTGATTTGGCCCTGTCCTGAGGAAGGGAATGCCCCTTACCTCCAGTAATGTCAGCAATAATTTCCTTCAAGCCGGGCCCGAATAAGGTCTGCCCCTTGAAAGGAATATTAAGTAATTAAGATTTAGAATTCACGTCAGCTGACCAGGATTTAAGCCATAGCGCCCTCCGCGCCTGGATGGCGAATCCGGAGTTATTAGCCGTTAGTTAAGTCAAATGTACAATGGCATCAGAAACAAATGAGTTAGCTAGCTTAAGTGATTTAAGCTTATCCATAATTTCATCCAATGGAGCTGTGTGAATGGCCTCTTCCAGAGACTCAAACCAGAATGCCGCAGCAGCAGTGACAGGCGCAATGCATGCAAGGGGCTGCAAGATAAAACCTTGTTGAACAAAGATTTTCTTAAGGTAACCTAATTTTTTATCCATTGGATCCAAAAAAGCACAACTATCCTCAACCGGGATAGTGGTACGCTTTGCTAAAGTAGAAACTGCTCCCTCCACCTTAGGGACCGTCTGCCATAAGTCCCGTGTAGTGGCGTCTATTGGAAACATTTTTCTAAATATAGGTGGGGAAAAGGGCACACCGGGTCTATCCCACTCCTTGCTAATAATTTCTGTAAGCCTTTTAGGTATAGGGAAAACATCAGTACACACCGGCACCGCATAGTATCTATCCAGCCTACACAATTTCTCTGGAATTGCAACTGTGTTACAGTCGTTCAGAGCAGCTAAAACCTCCCCAAGCAATACACAGAGGTTCTCAAGCTTAAATTTAAAATTAGAGATCTCTGAATCAGGTTTCCCCGGATCAGATCCGTCACCCACAGAATGAAGCTCTCCGTCCTCATGTTCTGCAAACTGTGACGCAGTATCAGACATGGCTCTTACAGCACCAGCGTGCTCTGCTTCTCTCCTAATCCCAGAGCTATCGCGCTTGCTTCTCAATTCTGGCAATCTAGATAATACTTCTGACAGGGTATTATTCATGATTGTAGCCATGTCCTGTAAAGTAATTGCTATGGGCGTCTCTGATGTACTTGGCGCCATAATAGCATGCGCCCCCTGAGCGGGAGGCGAAGGTACTGACACGTGAGGAGAGTTAGTCGGCATAACTTCCCCCTCGTTGTCTGGTGATAATTCTTTTATAGATAAAGACTGACCTTTATTATTTAAAGTGAAATCAATACATTTAGTACACATATTTCTATGGGGCTCCACACTGGCTTTCAAACATAATGAACAAGTAGATTCATCTATGTCAGACATGTTTAAACAGACTAGCAATAAGACTGGCAAGCTTGAAAAACACTTCACAATAAGTTTACAAGCACTATAAAAAACGCTACTGCGCCTTTAAGAAGCACAAAACCTGTCTCAAGTTGAAATAACAATGAACCAAAGCAGTTATACCAACCAAATTTTCACAGTAAATGTATAAAGTTAGCAGAGCATTGCACCCACTTGCAAATGGATGATTAACCCCTTAATACCCAAAACGGATAAACAATAGAGAAAAATGTTTTTTAAAACAGACAAACACACTGTCACAGCTCTGCTGTGACTGATTACCTCCCTCAATATGACTTTTGAAGCCTTTTCAGCCCTCTAGAGAAGTCCTGGATCATGCAGGAAGAAGCAGGAAGTCAGTCTGAATTTTTACTGCGCAAAAAAGCGCTAAAATAGGCCCCTCCCACTCATAATACAACAGTGGGAAGCCTCAGTTAACTGTTTCTATGCAGAAATTAAGCCAGCCATGTGTAAAAATTATGCCCCAATAAGTTTTATCACCAAATGTACGTTAAAAAACGATTAAACATGCCAGCATACGTTTTAAAACACATTTTTTAAAGAGTATATATCTCTATTAATAAGCCTGATACCAGTCGCTTTCACTGCATTTAAGGCTTTACTTACATTACTTCGGTATCAGCAGCATTTTCTTAGTCAATTCCATTCCTTAGAAAAATATTTTACTGCACATACCTTAGTTGCAGGAAAACCTGCACGCCATTCCCTTTCTGAAGTTACCTCACTCCTCAGAATGTGTGAGAACAGCAAGTGGATCTTAGTTACTTCTGCTAAGATCATAGAAAACGCAGGCAGATTCTTCTTCCAAATACTGCCTGAGAAAAAACAGCACACTCCGGTTCCATTTAAAAATAACAAACTTCATTTTGACAAGCACTACCACTCCACTGCAACGTCCAAAAAAAGTGGCACATCCATTTTGATACATTCATCTCTCAAGTTTACCACAGAATCTATAATAACAGATACTGAGGGGAGATACCTAATCGTTAGAGGTAAGATACTAGAATCAGAAATCACATTATGTAATATATACGCACCAAATGAGAACCAACATAAATTTTTTCACCATATATCACATTTACTCACCCAATGGTCACATACTAAAATATTTTTGGCAGGAGACTTCAATATCACTATGCTACCTCTTAAACCCACAGACACCAAACCTCTGACCAATAAACAGACGAGACATAATCACATAGTCAAATCAATCAAAGATACCTTACTTCCTCACTCCCTGATTGAGACTTGGAGCACCATGTACGGTCAAACTGATGACACAACTTTCTACTCAGCAGCGCACAAAACTTATGTCAGACTTGACTATATATATACCAGCCAAATCTTACAACCCTTACTGAACAACTCACAAATACACACTTGTGTATGGTCCGACCACTCTATAATCACCCTAACGATTAATGGCATTACAGACCCACTCAGAAGCAGAACGTGGACTTTTGATCCATCTTACGTTAAAAATACCCAAACATTCGATAACATACTACAACAATTAACAGAATACTGGCACATAAATACAGAAGCTACAAGTAACCCAGGGATTGTATGGGCAGCTCATAAAGCAGTCCTCAGAGGGATACTAATTAAAGAAAAAACAAGACAGATTCAAAAACATAGACAACAACTACAACAACTTTACACAGAGATCGAGGAACTAGAAAGGCGACATAAATACAACAAAACTAAGACTAACCTCAAACTACTCCAAACTAAAAGATCCACATTAACCTCACTACTTCATGCACAAGCTACTAGAGCCATTCATAAAATCCAGGCACAATACTTTATATTTGCGAACAAACCCGACAAATACATGGCACATAAAATCAGAGAAAGGTGCAAGGCCTCGGTGATCCCACTAATTGAGACACATGACAACACCACTACCTCACACCCACAAGAAATTGTAGACACTTTCGCAAGATACTATGGAGAACTATATAATGGGGAAAAAGTTACACGTAATCAGGAAACAGAAACAAAGTCTTCAGAATTTTTCTCACAAACTCAGTTACCTAACATAACTTTAGAACAGAGGGAAGCAATCAACGCCCCAGTCTCCACTGTAGAAATACTGGGAGCCATCAAAGACCTTAAATCGGGAAAAGCAGCAGGACCAGATGGCTTCCCAGCTGAATATTATAAATTATTCAAAAACTCACTCACCCCACACTTGGTTAAGTTCTGCAATCACGTTATGGAAGGAGGAGATATTCCCCCAGATCTATTAGCGGCCAAGATAGTTGTGATACCCAAGCCGAATAGAGACCACAAAAAATGCCAAAATTACCGCCCAATATCTCTCATAAATCAGGATCTTAAGATCTTCACAAAAATACTTGCAAATCGGCTCAAACACATCATCCCCCACTTGGTTCATCCGGACCAAGTGGGATTTATTAAAGATAGGGAAGCCCCAGACAACATCCGAAAGGTTACCAATCTAATACAATTCTTGGGAGAGACAAGAACGCCTTCTCTGCTCCTATCTTTGGATGCAGAGAAGGCGTTCGACAGAATAGACTGGGACTATATGTTCTTAACACTACACCATATGGGCTTTGAGGGAGGATTCATAAAAGCTCTAAAAGTAATATACTCATGCCCAGAGGCCCAAGTTTCCTCAACAGGATACAAATCAAAACCCTTTCCAATACGAAACGGTACCAGACAGGGGTGCCCTCTGTCCCCACTATTATTCGCGCTCTGTATAGAACCACTAGCAATCGCGATCCGTTCACACCCAGACATATCAGGAGTTAAAATAAATCCATTAGAATACAAACTTTCTCTATTTGCGGATGATGTCCTGTTGACCTTGACGAACCCATTAATATCTCTACCGAACCTCTACCAGACAATAAAGACATTTTCAACCATCTCAGGATTTAAAATCAACCCAGACAAATGTGAAGCCCTACCCATTGCAATACCCCAACAAACTAAAATAATTTTAGAAACACAATTTCACTTTAAATGGATGAAACACACACTAAAATACTTAGGTATCCAGATTCCAACTTGCTCCACTCAGCTATACAAAGTAAATTATACCCCACTATTTAAACAAATTAGACGAGATATGGCAAAATGGAAGAGCTTTAATTTCTCCTGGCTAGGTAGAATAGCGGCGGTTAAAATGAACGCCATGCCTCGAATACTGTATTTATTCAGAACCCTCCCGATAAAAATAATAAAACCAGAACTGGAAACACTGCAAAAAGACATCTCAGCATTTATTAGGGGAGATAAGACGAGCAGGATAGCAAAATCCACCTTAAACAGACATAAGTCACTCGGGGGCATAGGTGCACCAAACATAATAGAATATTACAATGCAGCCAGACTAGCGCAAGATACACTACTCCTGAAAACGTCAAAGGGAATAATATGGCCCAAGTTAGAAGCGAACATAGGGGGGTGGGAAGAAGCAGACTCAATTGTTTGGGACCCAGAGAGGGCTCAGAAAGATAGAAAGACATCTACACCCTACACCACAAACCTCACTGTAAAGATCTGGAAAACAGCGAAAACGAAATATAAACTACTACAGCAACATTCTATATCAATACCACTTAGATATCTAATATCAGAAGACCTTTGGACCCAAATCAAAAAATGGGAAAACAAAGGTTTATACAGAGTGGCGGACTACTTAACAGGACATAACATACTGACGTTTAACCAACTACAGACAAAGATTGACCCCCTGAAGCTACACTGGTACTTATACCTACAGATACACTCCGCTCTACAATCATATTTAAAACACCCTAGAGAACAGACCTCCACACCTATCGAAACCTTCTGTAAATCAGAAGAACGCAACAAACATACCATATCTCTACTATATGTATCTATGCAGACCACCCACAACACCACCAAGACCACGACTATGCTGGCCTGGGAACAGGAACTACTTATCTGCAAAGACAAAAAGACATGGGAATCACTGTTTCAAAACGCAGAAAGAGGGCTGATAAGTGTAGACCTTAAAGAAAATATCACCAAAACAATTCACAGATGGTACTTAACTCCTACACGAACGGCTCATATGCACCCCCAAGGCAGCAGATTATGTTACAGAGGCTGTGGAGACATAGGGACATACAGACACATGTGGTGGGACTGCAAAGATGTTAGGAGTATATGGAGCAGACTATCCGCATTTCTCAGTCAGATGCTAGAAGAAAATATTAGTCTAACGATCCAACAAGCTTTATTACATGAACATCTCAGTAAATTCCACAAACATATCAATACATTTATTAAGATCTTATGCACAATCACGAGGATATGCATAGCTAAATATTGGAAATCTGGAACTCCAACCTGGACTGAGATATATAATAGAATCCAACACACATACACCATGTACGAGACAGCCTCATATACATTAGATAACAGGGAAACCTTCCAAGCAGTGTGGTACTATTGGATAAGCAAAGGGTCCATAACCTCACAAGATAACCGGAGATCAGGGATCTAAAGGACCATCAAACTACGGTCGTGTCAAACACTTTGACGCACACATACTATGATCTGCGACATAAGATGACATCACCCATCCCTATCCCCCCCCCCCCTTACAACCCCCTTTCTTTTTTTTTTTCTTTTATAGTTTCCCCTTTCTTCCTTATTTATTTCTTTTTTGTTCTTGATCGATCTGTTCTCAGTTGTTATACCGTAAGGTTTCAAATTCATATACATGATTACTCTAAGATAATAATGATTCAGCCAAAAACATCCAGTTAGTGAAATACAGAGTTGAGAAACAATCTGTACCAAAGATTAGAATGTCATAACACAAGGAAGAAATGCTAGATAGAATATATACTCTAATAACCTATTGTTAAATGGCTGATACTGCTTGATGAATCAAAGACAGTTCTAAGATAGAATCAATTTGCAGTGAATAATGATGTAGGGATGAGATAATTGTGTAACTATGTAACAATGCGGTTTGGCTAGGATTTTTCACTCTTATATCATTGAATACTTGTAATGCAATATCCCCCAAAATCAATAGACAACGGAAGAATAGATATTGTATGTTATGTTAATTCATTTTATGCATTCTTGTTCTCTGAAAAATATAAAACAATAAAAAACTATTTAAACATAAAAATAACAAACTTTTGATTGAAGAAATAAACTAAGTATAAAACCCCACAGTCCTCTCACGACCTCCATCTATGTTGAGGGTTGCAAGAGAATGACTGGATATGACATGTGAGGGGAGGAGCTATATAGCATCTCTGCTGTGGGTGATCCTCTTGCAACTTCCTGTTGGGAAGGGAATATATCCCACAAGTAATGGATGATCCGTGGACTGGATACACTTAACAAGAGAAATAAGTGATTTTAAAACTGTCTTAAAATGGCATACTCCATCTACTTTCATATATCTTTAAGGCAAGGAGAAACAAAATCTTTTTTGCCACATCTTAAACATATTTAAAAAAGTATTACAATTTTGTTTTATAAGAATTAATGTTACAGTGTAGTATACAAGTACTTTTTGTTGTCTTGTTACGGATGGCTTCCCCTGTCCATAAATACATCCATGGGCAAAAATACATCCGTAAATACATCCATTGGCAAAAATACATCCGTAAATACATCCATGGGCAAAAAACATAATTTATGTAAGAACTTACCTGATAAATTCATTTCTTTCATATTAACAAGAGTCCATGAGCTAGTGACGTATGGGATATACATTCCTACCAGGAGGGGCAAAGTTTCCCAAACCTTAAAATGCCTATAAATACACCCCTCACCACACCCACAAATCAGTTTAACGAATAGCCAAGAAGTGGGGTGATAAGAAAAAGTGCGAAGCATATAAAATAAGGAATTGGAATAATTGTGCTTTATACAAAAAAATCATAACCACCACAAAAAAGGGTGGGCCTCATGGACTCTTGTTAATATGAAAGAAATGAATTTATCAGGTAAGTTCTTACATAAATTATGTTTTCTTTCATGTAATTAACAAGAGTCCATGAGCTAGTGACGTATGGGATAATGACTACCCAAGATGTGGATCTTTCCACACAAGAGTCACTAGAGAGGGAGGGATAAAATAAAGACAGCCAATTCCTGCTGAAAATAATCCACACCCAAAATAAAGTTTAACAAAAAACATAAGCAGAAGATTCAAACTGAAACCGCTGCCTGAAGAACTTTTCTACCAAAAACTGCTTCAGAAGAAGAAAATACATCAAAATGGTAGAATTTAGTAAAAGTATGCAAAGAAGACCAAGTTGCTGCTTTGCAGATCTGGTCAACCGAAGCTTCATTCCTAAACGCCCAGGAAGTAGAAACTGACCTAGTAGAATGAGCTGTAATTCTTTGAGGCGGAGTTTTACCCGACTCAACATAGGCAAGATGAATTAAAGATTTCAACCAAGATGCCAAAGAAATGGCAGAAGCTTTCTGGCCTTTCCTAGAACCGGAAAAGATAACAAATAGACTAGAAGTCTTACGGAAAGATTTCGTAGCTTCAACATAATATTTCAAAGCTCTAACAACATCCAAAGAATGCAATGATTTCTCCTTAGAATTCTTAGGATTAGGACATAATGAAGGAACCACAATTTCTCTACTAATGTTGTTGGAATTCACAACTTTAGGTAAAAATTCAAAAGAAGTTCGCAACACCGCCTTATCCTGATGAAAAATCAGAAAAGGAGACTCACACGAAAGAGCAGATAATTCAGAAACTCTTCTAGCAGAAGAGATGGCCAAAAGGAACAAAACTTTCCAAGAAAGTAATTTAATGTCCAATGAATGCATAGGTTCAAACGGAGGAGCTTGAAGAGCTCCCAGAACCAAATTCAAACTCCAAGGAGGAGAAATTGACTTAATGACAGGTTTTATACGAACCAAAGCTTGTACAAAACAATGAATATCAGGAAGAATAGCAATCTTTCTGTGAAAAAGAACAGAAAGAGCAGAGATTTGTCCTTTCAAAGAACTTGCGGACAAACCCTTATCCAAACCATCCTGAAGAAATTGTAAAATTCTCGGTATTCTAAAAGAATGCCAAGAAAAATGATGAGAAAGACACCATGAAATATAAGTCTTCCAGACTCTATAATATATCTCTCGAGATACAGATTTACGAGCCTGTAACATAGTATTAATCACGGAGTCAGAGAAACCTCTATGACCAAGAATCAAGCGTTCAATCTCCATACCTTTAAATTTAAGGATTTCAGATCCGGATGGAAAAAAGGACCTTGTGACAGAAGGTCTGGTCTTAACGGAAGAGTCCATGGCTGGCAAGATGCCATCCGGACAAGATCCGCATACCAAAACCTGTGAGGCCATGCCGGAGCTATTAGCAGAACAAACGAGCATTCCCTCAGAATCTTGGAGATTACTCTTGGAAGAAGAACTAGAGGCGGAAAGATATAGGCAGGATGATACTTCCAAGGAAGTGATAATGCATCCACTGCCTCCGCCTGAGGATCCCGGGATCTGGACAGATACCTGGGAAGTTTCTTGTTTAGATGAGAGGCCATCAGATCTATCTCTGGGAGCCCCCACAATTGAACAATCTGAAGAAATACCTCTGGGTGAAGAGACCATTCGCCCGGATGCAACGTTTGGCGACTGAGATAATCCGCTTCCCAATTGTCTACACCTGGGATATGAACCGCAGAGATTAGACAGGAGCTGGATTCCGCCCAAACCAAAATTCGAGATACTTCTTTCATAGCCAGAGGACTGTGAGTCCCTCCTTGATGATTGATGTATGCCACAGTTGTGACATTGTCTGTCTGAAAACAAATGAACGATTCTCTCTTCAGAAGAGGCCAAAACTGAAGAGCTCTGAAAACTGCACGGAGTTCCAAGATATTGATCGGTAATCTCACCTCCTGAGATTCCCAAACTCCTTGTGCCGTCAGAGATCCCCACACAGCTCCCCAACCTGTGAGACTTGCATCTGTTGAAATTACAGTCCAGGTCGGAAGAACAAAAGAAGCCCCCTGAATTAAACGATGGTGATCTGTCCACCACGTTAGAGAGTGCCGAACAATCGGTTTTAAAGATATTAAATGATATATCTTCGTGTAATCCCTGCACCATTGGTTCAGCATACAGAGCTGAAGAGGTCGCATGTGAAAACGAGCAAAGGGGATCGCGTCCGATGCAGCAGTCATAAGACCTAGAATTTCCATGCATAAGGCTACCGAAGGGAATGATTGAGACTGAAGGTTTCGACAGGCTGTAATCAATTTTAGACGTCTCTTGTCTGTTAAAGACAAAGTCATGGACACTGAATCTATCTGGAAACCCAGAAAGGTTACCCTTGTTTGAGGAATCAAAGAACTTTTTGGTAAATTGATCCTCCAACCATGATCTTGAAGAAACAACACAAGTCGATTCGTATGAGACTCTGCTAAATGTAAAGACGGAGCAAGTACCAAGATATCGTCCAAATAAGGAAATACCACAATACCCTGTTCTCTGATTACAGACAGAAGGGCACCGAGAATCTTTGTGAAAATTCTTGGAGCTGTAGCAAGGCCAAACGGTAGAGCCACAAATTGGTAATGCTTGTCTAGAAAAGAGAATCTCAGGAACTGATAATGATCTGGATGAATCGGAATATGCAGATATGCATCCTGTAAATCTATTGTGGACATATAATTCCCTTGCTGAACAAAAGGCAATATAGTCCTTACAGTTACCATCTTGAACGTTGGTATCCTTACATAACGATTCAATAATTTTAGATCCAGAACTGGTCTGAAGGAATTCTCCTTCTTTGGTACAATGAAGAGATTTGAATAAAACCCCATCCCCTGTTCCGGAACTGGAACTGGCATAATTACTCCAGCCAACTCTAGATCTGAAACACAATTCAGAAATGCTTGAGCTTTCACTGGATTTACTGGGACATGGGAAAGAAAAAATCTCTTTGCAGGAGGTCTCATCTTGAAACCAATTCTGTACCCTTCTGAAACAATGTTCTGAATCCAAAGATTGTGAACAGAACTGATCCAAATTTCTTTGAAAAAACGTAACCTGCCCCCTACCAGCTGAACTGGAATGAGGGCCGTACCTTCATGTGAACTTAGAAGCAGGCTTTGCCTTTCTAGCAGGCTTGGATTTATTCCAGACTGGAGATGGTTTCCAAACTGAAACTGCTCCTGAGGACGAAGGATCAGGCTTTTGTTCTTTGTTGAAACGAAAGGAACGAAAACGATTGTTAGCCCTGTTTTTACCTTTAGACTTTTTATCCTGTGGTAAAAAAGTTCCTTTCCCACCAGTAACAGTTGAAATAATAGAATCCAACTGAGAACCAAATAATTTGTTTCCCTGGAAAGAAATGGAAAGTAGAGTTGATTTAGAAGCCATATCAGCATTCCAAGTCTTAAGCCATAAAGCTCTTCTGGCTAAGATAGCCAGAGACATAAATCTAACATCAACTCTAATAATATCAAAAATGGCATCACAGATGAAATTATTAGCATGCTGGAGAAGAATAATAATATCATGAGAATCACGATTTGTTACTTGTTGCGCTAGAGTTTCCAACCAAAAAGTTGAAGCTGCAGCAACATCAGCCAATGATATAGCAGGTCTAAGAAGATTACCTGAACATAGATAAGCTTTTCTTAGAAAAGATTCAATTTTTCTATCTAAAGGATCCTTAAACGAGGTACCATCTGATGTAGGAATGGTAGTACGTTTAGCAAGGGTAGAAATAGCCCCATCAACTTTAGGGATTTTGTCCCAAAATTCTAATCTGTCAGGCGGAACAGGATATAATTGCTTAAAACGTTTAGAAGGAGTAAATGAATTACCCAATCTATCCCATTCCTTAGTAATTACTGCAGAAATAGCATTAGGAACAGGAAAGACTTCTGGAAAAACCGCAGGAGCTTTAAAAACCTTATCCAAACGTATAGAATTAGTATCAAGAGGACTAGAATCCTCTATTTCTAAAGCAATTAGTACTTCTTTAAGTAAAGAGCGAATAAATTCCATCTTAAATAAATATGAAGATTTATCAGCATCAATCTCTGAGACAGAATCCTCTGAACCAGAAGAGTCCAAAGAATCAGAATGATGGTGTTCATTTAAAAATTCATCTGTAGAGAGAGAAGATTTAAAAGACTTTTTACGTTTACTAGAAGGAGAAATAACAGACAAAGCCTTCTTTATGGATTCAGAAACAAAATCTCTTATGTTATCAGGAACATTCTGCACCTTAGATGTTGAGGGAACTGCAACAGGCAATGGTACATCACTAAAGGAAATATTATCTGCATTAACAAGTTTGTCATGACATTTAATACAAACAACAGCTGGAGGAATAGCTACCAAAAGTTTACAGCAGATACACTTAGCTTTGGTAGATCCAGCAGGCAGAGGTTTTCCTGTAGTATCTTCTGGCTCAGATGCAACGTGAGACATCTTGCAATATGTAAGAGAAAAAACAACATATAAAGCAAAATAGATCAAATTCCTTATAAGACAGTTTCAGGAATGGGAAAAAAATGCCAAACATCAAGCTTCTAGCAACCAGAAGCAAATGAAAAATGAGACTGAAATAATGTGGAGACAAAAGCGACGCCCATATTTTTTGGCGCCAAATAAGACGCCCACATTATTTGGCGCCTAAATGCTTTTGGCGCCAAAAATGACGCCACATCCGGAACGCCGACATTTTTGGCGCAAAATAACGTCAAAAAAATGACGCAACTTCCGGCGACACGTATGACGCCGGAAATGGAAATGAATTTTTGCGCCAAAAAAGTCCGCGCCAAGAATGACGCAATAAAATGAAGCATTTTCAGCCCCCGCGAGCCTAACAGCCCACAGGGAAAAAAGTCAAATTTTTGAGGTAAGAAAAATATGATAATTAAAGCATAATCCCAAATATGAAACTGACTGTCTGGAAATAAGGAAAGTTGAACATTCTGAGTCAAGGCAAATAAATGTTTGAATACATATATTTAGAACTTTATAAAAAAGTGCCCAACCATAGCTTAGAGTGTCACAGAAAATAAGACTTACTTACCCCAGGACACTCATCTACATGTTTGTAGAAAGCCAAACCAGTACTGAAACGAGAATCAGTAGAGGAAATGGTAAATATAAGAGTATATCGTCGATCTGAAAAGGGAGGTAAGAGATGAATCTCTACGACCGATAACAGAGAACCTTATGAAATAGACCCCGTAGAAGGAGATCACTGCATTCAATAGGCAATACTCTCCTCACATCCCTCTGACATTCACTGCACGCTGAGAGGAAAACCGGGCTCCAACTTGCTGCGGAGCGCATATCAACGTAGAATCTAGCACAAACTTACTTCACCACCTCCCTTGGAGGCAAAGTTTGTAAAACTGATTTGTGGGTGTGGTGAGGGGTGTATTTATAGGCATTTTAAGGTTTGGGAAACTTTGCCCCTCCTGGTAGGAATGTATATCCCATACGTCACTAGCTCATGGACTCTTGTTAATTACATGAAAGAAATACATCCGTAAATACATCCATGGGCAAAAATACATCCGTAAATACATCCATGGGCAAAAATACAGCCATAAATACATCCATGGGCAAAAATACATCCGTAAATACATCCATGGGCAAAAATACATCCATAAATACATCCATGGGCAAAAATACATCCATAAATACATCCATGGGCAAAAATACATCAATAAATACATCCATGGGCAAAAATACAGCCATAAATACATCCATGGGCAAAAATGCATCCATAAATACATCCATGGGCAAAAATACAGACATAAATACATCCATGGGCAAAAATACATCCGTAAATACATCCATGGGCAAAAATACATCCGTAAATACATCCATGGGCAAAAATACATCCATGGGCAAAAATACATCCGTAAATACATCCATGGGCAAAAAAAGAAAATAATTTCCTGCTATTTTCAATACCAATTTAACAATTTTTTTCACACAACAAATTCTATTTTTTCTACCAATTATTTCCCTTAAATTTTAGGTCCCAATTTATTTCTCTAATTTATATCAACACATTGGTTTCCCTATGACTGAGCATATATTTACAGATGCATATGGTGCGACAGCAGATATAAACCATCAGTTTGCAACTTAAAAAGACATTTAGGCAGTTATAGATAGCCCAGAATTCCTTTATCACTTCATCTGAAAGATTATTCAACAAATCCACTATTTTCTAAATCATAAAGGCTACAACTATTTAAAACTCTTCTGCTATGTGACTATATCTTTTCTTGCATTCAAGCTATACATATTATACTCATGAAGTGTTACCTTACATGATTTTGTTTTTGTTTTAAAAACGTGCAACATTCTAGACATCTTTTTTTCAAACTTAAAAGCTGTGTTCTTCTAGCTCCCAAAATTCCTTTCCTTAGCGGTTGTGGTAAGCAAGCGATTACGTTTTTATACCACGTCTGCAAAGCTAAAAATCAATTACGCCAAAGTTTTCCTCCTTTTGCTTTTGTTAAACATTTGTAGTCACACTTGTAACTTCCATAAAATCTTAACCTGTTAGCGCAGTGTTTCTCAACCCTTATGGCGTAAGTACCCCTTGTAGGCATACATTTGTTTCCTAAGTATCCCAAATACAACACAATGATCTAAAACTCTCATATACAGTATAAGCAAACTTTACACTTTGCATGTCACATGGTTTTACAAACTTTTACAGGCATCAGATCTTTTTTTCTGCAATTTGAAAATCCAATTTTACTGAATCAGTAAGCAGCAAAGACTTGCAAACATTAAAATATTAACACACACAACACAGAGTTAGTCCATTAATATTGTGCCTCAGATTAAAAAAAAAGGAGTAAAATAAAATGTTACATCTTAGTGTATGTTGAACAAATAAATGTTTATGCTCCTATCGTTCTATGTCTAATGATTTCATATCTAGTTGACCTGGCTCATTTTACTCTGGCACACTTGGGTATATTACATCTTAACTATTGCATTTCACTGAGGCACATTAATCTGACTGGCTCTCATGTCAGCGACATTTGTACAGTAATACAATTTACATGCTACACTTCATATTAGTGAAGCTTAACTCCAAAACTCAAATGTCCCTAGCAGGCAAGATTCTAATGATTTCCCAATATGAGATAAATAAATGAGTGTGCAGTAGACCAACCTAGGCAGTACAATACTTACAATCTGCTCTGTTATAAGAGCTTGAGGGTGGAAATGAGAAACACAACTTACTGTGATATGTCTACCATAGATAAATCAGGAAAAAAATGGCAGTCCCTAGAGTACACATTTCCAATGCCCCAAGTACCCCCACAAATTGAGAAACTAGATGTGGACCAACACAAGACTTAACCAAAGACATAGCCAGAAGGAGTGACATATCAAAAGATGTTTAAACTTGTCTACATTTTACTATCCATGGGGTCTCTATATGATCTAGTATCATAAGTAGGAAATGGGGTGATACATATGTATAGCTCCAAAACTGAGGCTAGCTCTTAAATTTTGAACAAACATGTTTTCTGTGTGAGCTTTTACATTAACCCCATAGCTCATTTTTTAAATCTAGAATTTATACAAGAAAACACTCTAATTTATACCCACATGAATACTATAACATTTCTTGTTTTAGTTAATAGTTTTGAGGATTGTAATTTAATGCTTGTATCGTGTATAAACAATACATTAATGTGAAATGGCATATTACTTACCGACAATGTACCAGTAACCACTGGGGATACCAATCGTTTGTTAATTGGCTGGAAAGTGGCAGGTGAGACTCCAGCTACAGTATTCACAATGACATTTCCACTTACAGTAGCTAGAAGACAGAAATAAATAAATGCAGGAAAAAAATATATTTAAAACTGGGTTTAGGTTATAAATAGTTGACATTGCCTATATAACATGTTTTATTAAGTAAAAACAAATAAACTAATGTTTTCTTGCACAAGTGCCCCCAATAAATCAGTGGCAGTTGTCCTCATCAGCCAGTGGGGATTAGTAGGATGCAAGAACCCAACACTGCAGTATTAATTTCAATTTAAAATGTAAACATATTTTAGCTTTCTTGGCAAAAAAAATTTTTTTTTGACATGTGCATATGCAATTTTTAATACAAAGTCCATTAATTCATGAGAAAATCAAATAATTTAAAAATGTAAGCCAAATGCTGTTTTAATGTATGCCTTCAGTGTAAAATAGTGCTCAGCATGACACATATAGCCAAAACGGTACACCTGCAAGAGATTGGTCCTTTATTTTATTAAAAACTACATACAAGTTTTAAAAAAACATTTTGGATTAAAACGTAATGAAATCCAAAATTTTTCTTTTATGACTCAGACCCTACAAATTAAAAAAAAAAAGAAGATCTTCCCTTACCCAGGGCGGTATAATAATAAAACCTGTTCACCCTACCCCTTTTTTTCTCCATCGGCGTCACAAAATAAGTTTGTCAGAATTTACCTCCAGATTGTCAAGTAATTTTTGGTGCTATAATTTACATTTAGAAGTGGAGTTCTGGTGTCTATATCACGTGCAAAAGGGTAGGTTCACCTGTATTAACACAGGTAGATGCAATGTATGCTCCTCTCCTACAAGATACCATCACACGAGGGCTGTACGCTTCATCGCATATGCGATTTAAAACAACGAATAATCGCTGCGATTTAAAAACTTCGAGAGTAAGCGTTTTTTTGCTAAAATTGCTTTTTGGCTGTACTGCATTGATTTGTATGTGATTTCTTGCAAACCAGCTCCATCTAGTGGTTGCTTTTAGCACATATTTGTAAAATGGCTTTTTTACTTTCACTTTCTGTTTGTGATCTCAGTAGCAGCAAATCAATTTAAAGAAGTCTAAAAACAGAGCCCATGCAGGAAAGTAAAGGGGAGGGGAAAATACTTACTTATATTTCCCCCCTAGGGACATCTGCAGTCTGAAACTTAGGGTATGTAATCATTATGGAACCTCCCACACAATCTCCTGCTCTCTGAGAAATAGCTCAAATACATAGCAGATGCAGTTAACCCCACGGCTGCCAAAAAGGCTAAAACTGCAGTCCCCTCTGCTAGCTAGCTAGCTGCTGGGTTAACTGCATCTACAATGTATTTGATATCAGCAAGGCACAGCATTTCTGAAAGGAGCAGGCCCCCACCTAGGGTTGCCACCTTTTGCCCAGAAGATTCCTGGACACTTTCTAAATGAGGGTGGAGGGGGCGTGGCTTCTCGCGGCCTCAAATTCAATATGAAAACAGAATTTATGTTTACCTGATAAATTACTTTCTCCAACGGTGTGTCCGGTCCACGGCGTCATCCTTACTTGTGGGATATTCTCTTCCCCAACAGGAAATGGCAAAGAGCCCAGCAAAGCTGGTCACATGATCCCTCCTAGGCTCCGCCTACCCCAGTCATTCGACCGACGTAAAGGAGGAATATTTGCATAGGAGAAACCATATGATACCGTGGTGACTGTAGTTAAAGAAAATAAATTATCAGACCTGATTAAAAAACCAGGGCGGGCCGTGGACCGGACACACCGTTGGAGAAAGTAATTTATCAGGTAAACATAAATTCTGTTTTCTCCAACATAGGTGTGTCCGGTCCACGGCGTCATCCTTACTTGTGGGAACCAATACCAAAGCTTTAGGACACGGATGAAGGGAGGGAGCAAATCAGGTCACCTAAATGGAAGGCACCACGGTTTGCAAAACCTTTCTCCCAAAAATAGCCTCAGAAGAAGCAAAAGTATCAAACTTGTAAAATTTGGTAAAAGTGTGCAGTGAAGACCAAGTCGCTGCCCTACATATCTGATCAACAGAAGCCTCGTTCTTGAAGGCCCATGTGGAAGCCACAGCCCTAGTGGAATGAGCTGTGATTCTTTCAGGAGGCTGCCGTCCGGCAGTCTCATAAGCCAATCTGATGATGCTTTTAATCCAAAAAGAGAGAGAGGTAGAAGTTGCTTTTTGACCTCTCCTTTTACCAGAATAAACAACAAACAAGGAAGATGTTTGTCTAAAATCCTTTGTAGCATCTAAATAGAATTTTAGAGCGCGAACAACATCCAAATTGTGCAACAAACGTTCCTTCTTTGAAACTGGATTCGGACACAAAGAAGGCACGACTATCTCCTGGTTAATGTTTTTGTTAGAAACAACTTTCGGAAGAAAACCAGGTTTAGTACGTAAAACCACCTTATCTGCATGGAAAACCAGATAAGGAGGAGAACACTGCAGAGCAGATAATTCTGAAACTCTTCTAGCAGAAGAAATTGCAACCAAAAACAAAACTTTCCAAGATAATAACTTAATATCAACGGAATGCAAGGGTTCAAACGGAACCCCCTGAAGAACTGAAAGAACTAAGTTGAGACTCCAAGGAGGAGTCAAAGGTTTGTAAACAGGCTTGATTCTAACCAGAGCCTGAACAAAGGCTTGAACATCTGGCACAGCTGCCAGCTTTTTGTGAAGTAACACAGACAAGGCAGAAATCTGTCCCTTCAAGGAACTTGCCGATAATCCTTTCTCCAATCCTTCTTGAAGAAAGGATAGAATCTTAGGAATCTTTACCTTGTTCCAAGGGAATCCTTTAGATTCACACCAACAGATATATTTTTTCCATATTTTGTGGTAAATTTTTCTAGTTACAGGCTTTCTGGCCTGAACAAGAGTATCAATAACAGAATCTGAGAACCCTCGTTTTGATAAGATCAAGCGTTCAATCTCCAAGCAGTCAGCTGGAGTGAGACCAGATTCGGATGTTCGAACGGACCTTGAACAAGAAGGTCTCGTCTCAAAGGTAGCTTCCATGGTGGAGCCGATGACATATTCACCAGATCTGCATACCAAGTCCTGCGTGGCCACGCAGGAGCTATCAAGATCACCGACGCCCTCTCCTGATTGATCCTGGCTACCAGCCTGGGGATGAGAGGAAACGGCGGGAATACATAAGCTAGTTTGAAGGTCCAAGGTGCTACTAGTGCATCTACTAGAGTCGCCTTGGGATCCCTGGATCTGGACCCGTAGCAAGGAACCTTGAAGTTCTGACGAGAGGCCATCAGATCCATGTCTGGAATGCCCCACAATTGAGTAATTTGGGCAAAGATTTCCGGATGGAGTTCCCACTCCCCCGGATGTAATGTCTGACGACTCAGAAAATCCGCTTCCCAATTTTCCACTCCTGGAATGTGGACTGCAGACAGGTGGCAGGAGTGAGTCTCCGCCCATTGAATGATTTTGGTCACTTCTTCCATCGCCAGGGAACTCCTTGTTCCCCCCTGATGGTTGATGTACGCAACAGTCGTCATGTTGTCTGATTGAAACCGTATGAACTTGGCCTTTGCTAGCTGAGGCCAAGCCTTGAGAGCATTGAATATCGCTCTCAGTTCCAGAATATTTATCGGTAGAAGAGATTCTTCCCGAGACCAAAGACCCTGAGCTTTCAGGGGTCCCCAGACCGCGCCCCAGCCCATCAGACTGGCGTCGGTCGTGACAATGACCCACTCTGGTCTGCGGAAGGTCATCCCTTGTGACAGGTTGTCCAGGGACAGCCACCAACGGAGTGAGTCTCTGGTCCTCTGATTTACTTGAATCGTCGGAGACAAGTCTGTATAGTCCCCATTCCACTGACTGAGCATGCACAGTTGTAATGGTCTCAGATGAATGCGCGCAAAAGGAACTATGTCCATTGCCGCTACCATCAAACCTATTACTTCCATGCACTGCGCTATGGAAGGAAGAGGAACGGAATGAAGTGTTTGACAAGAGTTTAGAAGTTTTGTTTTTCTGGCCTCTGTCAGAAAAATCCTCATTTCTAAGGAGTCTATTATTGTTCCCAAGAAGGGAACCCTTGTTGACGGAGATAGAGAACTCTTTTCTACGTTCACTTTCCATCCGTGAGATCTGAGAAAGGCCAGGACTATGTCCGTGTGAGCCTTTGCTTGAGGAAGGGACGACGCTTGAATCAGAATGTCGTCCAAGTAAGGTACTACTGCCATGCCCCTTGGTCTTAGTACCGCTAGAAGGGACCCTAGTACCTTTGTGAAAATCCTTGGAGCAGTGGCTAATCCGAAAGGAAGTGCCACGAACTGGTAATGCTTGTCCAGGAATGCGAACCTTAGGAACCGATGATGTTCCTTGTGGATAGGAATATGTAGATACGCATCCTTTAAATCCACCGTGGTCATGAATTGACCTTCCTGGATGGAAGGAAGAATTGTTCGAATAGTTTCCATTTTGAACGATGGAACCTTGAGAAACTTGTTTAGGATCTTGAGATCCAAGATTGGTCTGAACGTTCCCTCTTTTTTGGGAACTACGAACAGATTGGAGTAGAACCCCATCCCTTGTTCTCCTAATGGAACAGGATGAATCACTCCCATTTTTAACAGGTCTTCTACACAATGTAAGAATGCCTGTCTCTTTATGTGGTCTGAAGACAATTGAGACCTGTGGAACCTCCCCCTTGGGGGAGGCCCCTTGAATTCCAGAAGATAACCTTGGGAGACTATTTCTAGTGCCCAAGGATCCAGAACATCTCTTGCCCAAGCCTGAGCGAAGAGAGAGAGTCTGCCCCCCACCAGATCCGGTCCCGGATCGGGGGCTAACATTTCATGCTGTCTTGGTAGCAGTGGCAGGCTTCTTGGCCTGCTTTCCCTTGTTCCAGCCTTGCATTGGTCTCCAGGCTGGCTTGGCTTGAGAAGTATTACCCTCTTGCTTAGAGGACGTAGCACTTGGGGCTGGTCCGTTTCTACGAAAGGGACGAAAATTAGGTTTATTTTTGGCCTTGAAAGACCTATCCTGAGGAAGGGCGTGGCCCTTACCCCCAGTGATATCAGAGATAATCTCTTTCAAGTCAGGGCCAAACAGCGTTTTCCCCTTGAAAGGAATGTTAAGCAATTTGTTCTTGGAAGACGCATCCGCTGACCAAGATTTCAACCAAAGCGCTCTGCGCGCCACAATAGCAAACCCAGAATTTTTCGCCGCTAACCTAGCCAATTGCAAAGTGGCGTCTAGGGTGAAAGAATTAGCCAATTTGAGAGCACGGATTCTGTCCATAATCTCCTCATAAGGAGGAGAATCACTATCGATCGCCTTTTCTAGCTCATCGAACCAGAAACACGCGGCTGTAGTGACAGGGACAATGCATGAAATTGGTTGTAGAAGGTAACCTTGCTGAACAAACATCTTTTTAAGCAAACCTTCTAATTTTTTATCCATAGGATCTTTGAAAGCACAACTATCTTCTATGGGTATAGTGGTGCGTTTGTTTAAAGTAGAAACCGCCCCCTCGACCTTGGGGACTGTCTGCCATAAGTCCTTTCTGGGGTCGACCATGGGAAACAATTTTTTAAATATGGGGGGAGGGACGAAAGGTATACCGGGCCTTTCCCATTCTTTATTTACAATGTCCGCCACCCGCTTGGGTATAGGAAAAGCTTCTGGGGGCCCCGGGACCTCTAGGAACTTGTCCATTTTACATAGTTTCTCTGGGATGATCAAATTCTCACAATCATCCAGAGTGGATAACACCTCCTTAAGCAGAGCGCGGAGATGTTCCAACTTAAATTTAAATGTAATCACATCGGGTTCAGCTTGTTGAGAAATTTTCCCTGAATCTGAAATTTCTCCCTCAGACAAAACCTCCCTGGCCCCCTCAGACTGGTGTAGGGGCATATCAGAACCATTATCCTCAGCGTCCTCATGCTCTTCAGTATCTAAAACAGAGCAGTCGCGCTTACGCTGATAAGTGGGCATTTTGGCTGAAATGTTTTTGATAGAATTATCCATTACAGCCATTAATTGTTGCATAGTAAGGAGTATTGGCGCGCTAGATGTACTAGGGGCCTCCTGAGTGGGCAAGACTGGTGTAGACGAAGGAGGGAATGATGCAGTACCATGCTTACTCCCCTCCCTTGAGGAATCATCTTGGGCATCATTTTCAGTGTCACAGAAATCACATCTATTTAAATGAGAAGGAACCTTGGCTTCCCCACATTCAGAACACAGTCTATCTGGTAGTTCAGACATGTTAAACAGGCATAAACTTGATAACAAAGTACAAAAAACGTTTTAAAATAAAACCGTTACTGTCACTTTAAATTTTAAACTGAACACACTTTATTACTGCAATTGCGAAAAAGTATGAAGGAATTGTTCAAAATTCACCAAAATTTCACCACAGTGTCTTAAAGCCTTAAAAGTATTGCACACCAAATTTGGAAGCTTTAACCCTTAAAAAAAACGGAACCGGAGCCGTTTTTATCTTTAACCCCTTTACAGTCCCTGGTATCTGCTTTGCTGAGACCCAACCAAGCCCAAAGGGGAATACGATACCAAATGACGCCTTCAGAAAGTCTTTTTTATGTATCAGAGCTCCTCACACATGTGACTGCATGTCATGCTTCTCAAAAACAAGTGCGCAATACCGGCGCGAAAATGAGGCTCTGCCTATGATTAGGGAAAGCCCCTAGAGAATAAGGTGTCTAAAACAGTGCCTGCCGATATTATTTTACAAAAATACCCATATTAAATGATTCCTCAAGGCTAAATATGTTATATATGAATCGATTTAGCCCAGAAAATGTCTACAGTCTTAACAAGCCCTTGTGAAGCCCTTATTTACTCTGTAATAAAAATGGCTTACCGGATCCCATAGGGAAAATGACATCTTCCAGCATTACATCGTCTTGTTAGAATGTGTCATACCTCAAGCAGCAAAAGTCTGCTCACTGTTCCCCCAACTGAAGTTAATTCCTCTCAACAGTCCTGTGTGGAACAGCCATCGATTTTAGTAACGGTTGCTAAAATCATTTTCCTCTTACAAACAGAAATCTTCATCTCTTTTCTGTTTCAGAGTAAATAGTACATACCAGCACTATTTTAAAATAACAAACTCTTGATTGAATAATAAAAACTACAGTTAAACACTAAAAAACTCTAAGCCATCTCCGTGGAGATGTTGCCTGTACAACGGCAAAGAGAATGACTGGGGTAGGCGGAGCCTAGGAGGGATCATGTGACCAGCTTTGCTGGGCTCTTTGCCATTTCCTGTTGGGGAAGAGAATATCCCACAAGTAAGGATGACGCCGTGGACCGGACACACCTATGTTGGAGAAATCAAATTTATATTATATATATATATATATATATATATATATATATATATATATATACATACACATACCGGTATATACTGTATATATAATATATATATATATATATATATATATATATATATATATATATATATATATATATAAAAATATATATAGAATTTTTAGCCGGTAGCCTAGCACTCCATCCGCAACAGTGTAATAATACCCCGGGTGCTATCCTCAAATAATAGATATGTCCAGAAAATGGAGGGCACTCACAGGCTTCCAAGTAACCAAAAATAATACATTTTTATTTTCCAATTCAAAAAGTCATTGTGATGTCAACGTTTCGACCCACACCTGGTCCTTCATCAGGACAATGAATAATCTAAAAACAAAAACAGAATTTATGTTTACCTGATAAATTACTTTCTCCAACGGTGTGTCCGGTCCACGGCGTCATCCTTACTTGTGGGATATTCTCTTCCCCAACAGGAAATGGCAAAGAGCCCAGCAAAGCTGGTCACATGATCCCTCCTAGGCTCCGCCTACCCCAGTCATTCGACCGACGTTAAGGAGGAATATTTGCATAGGAGAAACCATATGTTACCGTGGTGACTGTAGTTAAAGAAAATAAATTATCAGACCTGATTAAAAAAACCAGGGCGGGCCGTGGACCGGACACACCGTTGGAGAAAGTAATTTATCAGGTAAACATAAATTCTGTTTTCTCCAACATAGGTGTGTCCGGTCCACGGCGTCATCCTTACTTGTGGGAACCAATACCAAAGCTTTAGGACACGGATGAAGGGAGGGAGCAAATCAGGTCACCTAAATGGAAGGCACCACGGCTTGCAAAACCTTTCTCCCAAAAATAGCCTCAGAAGAAGCAAAAGTATCAAATTTGTAAAATTTAGAAAAAGTGTGCAGTGAAGACCAAGTCGCTGCCTTACATATCTGATCAACAGAAGCCTCGTTCTTGAAGGCCCATGTGGAAGCCACAGCCCTAGTGGAGTGAGCTGTGATTCTTTCAGGAGGCTGCCGTCCGGCAGTCTCATAAGCCAATCGGATAATGCTTTTAATCCAGAAGGAGAGAGAGGTAGAAGTTGCTTTTTGACCTCTCCGTTTACCAGAATAAACAACAAACAAAGACAAGTTTGTCTGAAATCCTTAGTAGCTGCTAAGTAAAATTTGAGAGCACGAACTACATCCAAGTTGTGCAACAAACGTTCCTTCTTTGAAACTGGATTAGGACACAAAGAAGGCACAACTATCTCCTGGTTAATGTTTTTGTTAGAAACAACTTTTGGAAGAAAACCAGGTTTAGTACGCAAAACCACCTTATCTGCATGGAACACCAGATAAGGAGAAGAACACTGCAGAGCAGATAATTCTGAAACTCTTCTAGCAGAAGAAATTGCAACCAAAAACAAAACTTTCCAAGATAATAACTTAATATCAACGGAATGTAAGGGTTCAAACGGAACCCCCTGAAGAACTGAAAGAACTAGGTTGAGACTCCAAGGAGGAGTCAAAATTTTGTAAACAGGCTTGATTCTAACCAGAGCCTGAACAAAGGCTAGAACATCTGGCACAGCTGCCAGCTTTTTGTGAAGTAACACAGACAAGGCAGAAATCTGTCCCATCAAGGAACTTGCAGATAATCCTTTTTCCAATCCTTCTCGAAGGAAGGATAGACTCTTAGGAATCTTAACCTTGTCCCAAGGGAATCCTGCAGATTCACACCAACAGATATACCAAATTATGTGGTAATTTTTCTGGTTACAGGCTTTCAGGCCTGAACAAGAGTATTAATAACAGAATCTGAGAACCCTCGCTTTGATAAGATCAAGCGTTCAATCTCCAAGCAGTCAGCTGGAGTGGGTCGAACGGACCTAGAACAAGAAGGTCTCTCAAAGGTAGCTTCCATGGTGGAGCCGATGACATATTCAACAGATCTGCATACCAAGTCCTGCGTGGCCACGCAGGAGCTATCAAAATCACCGACGCCCTCTCCTGATTGATCCTGGCTACCAGCCTGGGGATGAGAGGAAACGGCGGGAACACATAAGCTAGTTTGAAGGTCCAAGGTGCTACTAGTGCATCCACTAGAGCCGCCTTGGGACTCCTGGGATGTGGATAGCAGACAGGTGGCAGGAGTGAGACTCCGCCCATAGAATGATTTTGGTCACTTCTTCCATCGCTAGGGAACTCCTTGTTCCCCCCTGATGGTTGATGTATGAACTTGGCCCTCGCTAGCTGAGGCCAAGCTTTGAGAGCATTGAATATCGCTCTCAGTTCCAGAATATTTATCGGTAGAAGAGATTCTACCCGAGACCAAAGACCCTGAGCTTTCAGGGATCCCCAGACCGCGCCCCAGCCCATCAGACTGGCGTCGGTCGTGACAATGACCCACTCTGGTCTGCGGAAGGTCATCCCTTGTGACAGGTTGTCCAGGGACAGCCACCAACGGAATGAGTCTCTGGTCCTCTGATTTACTTGTATCTTCGGAGACAAGTCTGAATAGTCCCCATTCCACTGACTGAGCATGAACAGTTGTAATGGTCTTAGATGAATGCGCACAAAAGGAACTATGTCCATTGCCGCTACCATCAAACCTATCACTTCCATGCACTGCGCTATGGAAGGAAGAGGAACGGAATGAAGTATCCGACAAGAGTCTAGAAGTTTTGTTTTTCTGGCTTCTGTCAGAAAAATCCTCATTTCTAAGGAGTCTATTATAGTTCCCAAGAAGGGAACCCTCGTTGACGGAGATAGAGAACTCTTTTCCACGTTCACTTTCCATCCGTGAGATCTGAGAAAGGCCAGGACAATGTCCGTGTGAGCCTTTACTTGAGGAAGGGACGACGCTCGAATCAGAATGTCGTCCAAGTAAGGTACTACAGCAATGCCCCTTGGTCTTAGCACCGCCAGAAGGGACCCTAGTACCTATGAGAAAATCCTAGGAGCAGTGGCTAATCCGAAAGAAAACGCCACGAACTGGAAATGCTTGTCCAGGAATGCAAACCTTAGGAACCGATGATGTTCCTTGTGGATAGGAATATGTAGATACGCATCCTTGAAATCCACCTTGGTCATGAATTGACCTTCCTGGATGGAAGGAAGAAGTGTTCGAATGGTTTCCATCTTGAACGATGGAACCTTGAGAACTTGTTCAAGATCTAGAGATCTAAGATTGGTCTGAACGTTCCCTCTTTTTTGGGAACTATGAACAGATTGGAGTAGAACCCCATCCCTTGTTCTCCTAATGGAACAGGATGAATCACTCCCATTTTTAGCAGGTCTTCTACCCAATGTAAGAATGCCTGTCTTCTTATGTGGTCTGAAGACAACTGAGACCTGTGGAACCTCCCCCTTGGAGGAAGCCCCTTGAACTCCAGAGAATAACCTTGGGAGACTATTTCTAGCGCCCAAGGATCCAGAACATCTCTTGCCCAAGCCTGAGCGAAGAGAGAGAGTCTGCCCCCCACCAGATCCGGTCCCGGATCGGGGGCCCGCATTTCATGCTGTCTTGGTAGCAGTGGCAGGTTTCCTGGCCTGCTTTCCTTTGTTCCAGCCTTGCATAGGTCTCCAGGCTGGATTGGCTTGAGAAGTATTACCTTCCTGCTTAGAGGACGTAGCCCTTGGGGCTGATCCGTTTCTGCGAAAGGGACGAAACTTAGGTTTATTTTTGGTCTTGAAAAGACCTATCCTGAGGAAGGGCGTGGCCCTTGCCCCCAGTGATATCAGAGATAATCTCTTTCAAGTCAGGGCCAAAGAGTGTTTTCCCCTTGAAAGGAATGTCAAGCAATTTGTTCTTGGAAGACGCATCCGCTGCCCAAGATTTTAACCAAAGCGCTCTGCGCCACAATAGCAAACCCAGAATTTTTTCGCCGCTAACCTAGCCAATTGCAAGGTGGCGTCTAGGGTGAAAGAATTAGCCAATTTAAGAGCACGAATTCTGTCCATAATCTCCTCATAAGAAGAAGAATTACTAATAATCGCCTTTCCTAGCTCATCAAACTAGAAACACGCGGCTGCAGTGACAGGGACAATGCATGCAATTGGTTGTAGAAGGGAACCTTGCTGAACAAACATCTTTAGCAGACCTTCTAATTTTTTATCCATAGGATCTTGGAAAGCACAACTATCTTCTATGGGTATAGTGGCGCGCTTGTGTAGAGTAGAAACCGCCCCCTCGACCTTGGGGACTGTCTGCCATCAGTCCTTTCTGGGGTCGACTATAGGAAAACAATTTTATAAATATGGGGGGAGGTACTAAAGGTATACCGGGCCTGTCCCATTCTTTACTAACAATGTACGCCACCCGCTTGGATATAGGAAAAGCTTCGGGGGGCCCCGGGGCCTCTAAGAACTTTTCCATTTTACATAGTGGTTCTGGAATGACCAGATAATCACAATCATCCAAATTGGATAACACCTCCTTAAGCAGAGCGCGGAGATGTTCCAACTTAAATTTAAAAGTAATCACATCAGGTTCAGCTTGTTGAGAAATGTTTCCTGAATCTGAAATTTCTCCCTCAGACAAAACCTCCCTGGCCCCCTCAGACTGGTGTAGGGGCCCTTCAGAAACCATATCATCAGCGTTCTCATGCTCTACAGAATTTTCTAAAACAGAGCAGTCGCGCTTTCGCTGATAAGTGGGCATATTGGCTAAAATGTTTTTGATAGAATTATCCATTACAGCCGTTAAATGTTGCATAGTAAGGAGTATTGGCGCACTAGATGTACTAGGGGCCTCCTGTATGGGCAAGACTGGTGTAGACGAAGGAGGGGATGATGCAGTACCATGCTTACTCCCCTCACTTGAGGAATCATCTTGGGCATCATTTTTACTAAATTTTTTTATGACATAAAATACATATAGTTAAATGAGAAGGAACCTTGGTTTCCCCACAGTCAGAACACAATCTATCTGGTAGTTCAGACATGTTAAACAGGCATAAACTTGATAACAAAGCACAAAAAACGTTTTAAAATAAAACCGTTACTGTCACTTTAAATTTTAAACTAAACACACTTTATTACTGCAATTGCGAAAAAGTATGAAGGAATTGTTCAAAATTCACCAAAATTTCACCACAGTGTCTTAAAGCCTTAAAAGTATTGCACACCAAATTTGGAAGCTTTAACCCTTAAAATAACGGAACCGGAGCCGTTTTTATATTTAACCCCTTTACAGTCCCTGGAATCTGCTTTGCTGAGACCCAACCAAGCCCAAAGGGGAATACGATACCAAATGATGCCTTCAGAAAGACTTTTCTATGTATCAGAGCTCCACACACATGCAGCTGCATGCCATGCTGTCCTCAAAAACAAGTGCGCCATACCGGCGCGAAAATGAGGCTCTGACTATGATTAGGGAAAGCCCCTAAAGAATAAGGTGTCTAAAACAGTGCCTGCCGATATAATCATATCAAAATACCCAGAATAAATGATTCCTCAAGGCTAAATATGTGTTAATAATGAATCGATTTAGCCCAGAAAAAGTCTACAGTCTTAATAAGCCCTTGTGAAGCCCTTATTTACTATCTTAATAAACATGGCTTACCGGATCCCATAGGGAAAATGACAGCTTCCAGCATTACATCGTCTTGTTAGAATGTGTCATACCTCAAGCAGTAAGAGACTGCACACTGTTCCCCCAACTGAAGTTAATTGCTCTCAACAGTCCTGTGTGGAACAGCCATGGATTTTAGTTACGGTGCTAAAATCATTTTCCTCATACAAACAGAAATCTTCATCTCTTTTCTGTTTCTGAGTAAATAGTACATACCAGCACTATTTTAAAATAACAAACTCTTGATTGAATAATAAAAACTACAGTTAAACACTAAAAAACTCTAAGCCATCTCCGTGGAGATGTTGCCTGTACAACGGCAAAGAGAATGACTGGGGTAGGCGGAGCCTAGGAGGGATCATGTGACCAGCTTTGCTGGGCTCTTTGCCATTTCCTGTTGGGGAAGAGAATATCCCACAAGTAAGGATGACGCCGTGGACCGGACACACCTATGTTGGAGAAAAGAGAACAATGTAGAAAACACATTTCACATAATCCTAATACTTCTAGAATAAAATTAAAAAGCAATTTTGTGAGAATTATATATAACCGTGCCACCCCCCCACCACGTACAGCAATACCCCAACTCAGGGCATTGCTAACACCAACATATAATCAAATAACCCTTCAAGGAGGAGTCAACCACAACCATCAGATCCACAATATACCAATGTCCATAAGCATAACAGATAATTTGCAGAGAGTGTACACAAAATCACAGCCAATCAAGGGCATATCTACATATACTCAATGCACATCCCCTATAAAACAATAGAGAGGCA